>NC_136261.1:177552253-177789800 GCF_964187855.1 Myxine glutinosa
TGTCATATACCTTGGTTATGTGTTCGCCTTTAATACTCAAAAGGTTTACAAAAGTCATGAGCTAGTTGTTTAGTCATGAGCTAGAACATCTAATGGAAAAGAAAACTTATTTCTGTGGGTGAGTTTTTAGGTGAAAAATGAAATTTGATGTTGTGGTTGGGGGCCATCTGAAATTTGTATACCACATGTTTGACATACACACTCCTTGATTCAATGCACCTTCAAAATGTTTATAAGCAAATAAGATCACCATCGGAATCTCCACCATGTTACCGATAAGGAAGCAAAGCGCACATGCGCAGAGAGTAGCAGCAAGCAAGGCAGTGACGCTCAGTCTCGACAGTGTAATGGTGAGAACGTCCACTCATAGCCTCAAACCATTGTGTGTGTGTGTGTGTTTGTGTTTGTGTTTGTTTAGTTCCATTAGGAGCCATAAAACACATAGACTAAAAGAAAAACACAGAAGATGCTATAAATGGGAGCTGAACCAATCAGCAGCAATAGCAACTCCATACGAATGCCGTATGGCATACATGCCTAATGAATTCAAGAACGTAGAATCCATGGAATGAAAGATCCTATAGCTGTACTTTCTTTTCTCTGTAATGTAACTCCTTTTTCTCCACTAGACACATGTATGTGCAATTGGAGGTTCGGAGCTCAGAGGCACTTTTGGCGCTGTATAACTAATATCTTTTCTAAGCTCGGCGTGATCTATTTACCGAGTTTGTGCTAACTTTTGTGCGCGACTACGGCGGTCTTTGTTTATAAATATAATCACATCCTACCAGACATCGAATGAAAAATAGTCACAAACATATCACTGAGTTTTATTTCGTTCGATATCGTGTTTATTCATTTAACGTCATTGTCAACAAGTCTACAAGCTCAAGTCTCAATTCAGGTCGCAAGTCAAAAACATTTGCGACTTGAGTGTGACTCGAGTCCATGTCGTTGACTCGATTCGACATCTCTGCATTGGTGTTTCCATTTTTTGTCCACTACCTATGTGTTTTATTGGGATAATGTAAAGGTAATAGAAGAAGCATTGTATAATGATCAGCAATTTTAAAAATCCTTAATCCTTACTGATCATACGCAGCCACAAAACCAAACGAACAAACAGGAATCCTTCATTATCCAAGTCCTTATTTGGGCCCAATCATTCCACAGTAGAAAGACAGAGGGAATCACAACCTCCTCCCCTCACTCACCATTGGCTGAGGAGCATGGTCTAGGGGCAGGGTGACCCTTCTATGACCTCTCACCCGGATGTTCTGGTGATGTGGCTAATGGCTCTGGTGCTTCTCCTCCCGCTAAAACTAGTGCCAACTGCCTAGCCAATGCTTAAAAGGAACATAAAGACAGATTTATGAAGGGTAGAACATAAAATAAAGGCTCGTAGGGTTGGTGATTTTTAGACTTGTACATTAGGAGGCGTGGATATCATCTATCTATTTATAGGCCGAAAAAAAGATATTGCTGGTCTCTGGTCAGACCAAAGTTCCAGAATTGATGCGGCGATGCGGTTTTTTTTCTTCTTTTTTTTTGAAAAGCATGGATTGCACATATAAAGGTGTTCTTTTTTGTGTCCTCATGCCTTGCGGTCCTCCTCATCTGCCGTGGAGCCGTCCAGAGAGAAATTAAAGACAGCCAATGGGACTGGTAGGCCTTTTTGTAAATAATGAACACAAGCTTAAGTTATTTTAAAATGTATTTATTCTGAAAATCATTAAGTTCTTCAAGCATATTATAGACTGCCATTTCGTTCTCGAGATCGCCTCGCCGTACCGTCAAACATTCCAATGCGTCGATCGCGTCAACACTGCGCATGTGCAAGTGGTCTAACAGGCCGATGGTCTCCCACGATCTCTTCTCCCAGTCCACCAGATTTATATCACAGACACTTACAACTTGATGACAAATGAGATAGGATCCATGCCTAACTAACGAGACCACCCGCAGCTCTCTAGGCCTTCTGGTTGCTTCACACGAACCCGACAAAGAATGTCTTCGTTTCAATAAATGACAATATCCAGCCGATTGGATTCATGACGGCACGGCACACAAAACTACTCATATCTTTGGAACGGCTGGTTGGATTTGGACAAACTAAACGTAGTTTTGTAGGGAAGACCCGTGCGCGAACGACGATACCAATGGCGACCCTCACAGACCCGTAGTCCCCGAGATAGCGCGCCGGCCCGGCAACAATAGGCGCGCGCTGTTGTAGGTACCGTTGGAAATTTGAAAAAAAAAAATTGTTGACGCGCAGGGTCAAAATCGATGCGCGCGCTGACCAGAGACTGGAAATGTATTTTTCTCGGCCTAATACATATAACAGCGCATATCTAATCTCATGACTACATCACCTCACTCTTACTCTTAAGACATTTATTAAGGAGCTAACTAAACTACGCTAAGCAATATTAACCCCGAGGGGTCATTTTGCTCAAAACACTATTATGGTATTAGTTTGGATTATTTGCTATAGAATGCAGATATGGCAGTAGATGACTGGGGCGTAGCCATTCGGTAACTAGGAACAAGACTACGCCTGATTGGAGGAATCCTGGTAGAGGACTACGCAAGCCATTTGTAATCATGCTGATTGATTTGTTGTGAAGGAGAAGACATGGAGAGGTTGGTGTCGCTGGAAAGAAGGAGCTAAGCTACAGAGGAACAAAGAATCGGTTTGGCCTGGAGCTTGTATCGAGTTCGGCTGAGTCATGCAGGCCTGTGCAGTGTCGAATGCACGTGTTTTGGGTTCTGTCAGAGCAGCGTATTTGAGATGCATTAAATGAGACTCGTTGAGTCCTTTGGTAAACGAAGGAGTCGATGATGAGCGGTGGAAGATCAACTGGGTTACTAAGGTCTAGGTGGGCCTGTGAATAACTTAAGTCTGCAAAGGTGGCCTTTGTGTTTCCTTCAATGCCACATTGCGGTTAAAACGGGTCATCTGAGGAGTTAGTTGTTCCTGCACACCGTATCTCCCAGACTGAGGAACGGGATGGGGTTCTGGTCGTTTAGGTAACCGGCGTAATATGTGGATTGCGAACAGAAGCACTGAGCTGACTATCCTGTCATCACCAATTGGAACCAATGGTTCCAATTCCCTCTTTTCTTCATTTTATACACATCCTCAATGTTTGCCCTCGTTCAATCGCCTTTGTTTTTTATTTAGATTTCTCACTGAATTTTAAATGCCTAATCGCCGAGGCCTTAGACTGGGATATTTTGTGCACCCTTCCATCCTATTTTGTGTTAAGTACGTGCGTTAAGATTAAGCGGTTAACATTTTATCCATGGCCCGACTTTGGCACCACTTTGCAGGCGGTGTTGATCCCACGGTCAAGTGACTATTTTATGCCAACTCCTTCCTGCTACCAATAATGCATGAAAGTAAATGGTTACCATTTAAAAAAAGATACTGATGTGCAAAAATTAGTAGTGTTAACCTTTAAAATTTTCTGACTAGCAATGCTTAATAAATAGTCAATGTTCTCGACTGATTTTTTATTATATATTTTGTAAACTGCAGAATGAACAGAGCTGCATTGTACTGAGATTCAAGTATTTACTGAGACTAATTACAGTGTCAAACTTGTGTTCTGGTCTGTGGGATAACTTGTTAGGAAATATGACGAACCCAACCAGCTACTGTTCCCTTGCATGGAATGCATTCTCAGGCACAGGTTACAACCGAAAGGAGCTAGCGACTTTGGAGGAAGGCCATACACTGATGATTAGTGGAAAGGAGGTGGAGATCATGGGGCAGATCACCAGAGAAGACTATGACAGTGGCAGATGCTTCCAGGTAATGTTAACCATCTTTAGGTCCAAGCCTATTACCACTTCATTTTTTTTTTTCACAGACAGTAACCATAAAATTTTGCTGATATATTTTTGTGCCCTAAAGTGCACCAATGCAATATCATTGCTTGATAATGGCATTGTGAGGGGTAGGGGGTGGGGGCTGGAAGGTGTAGATGTGGGGACGCATGTGACGTAACAATGTAAATCCAAACTGGGTAATACGTTATATTCAGGTTATATACGTTATTTTACGTATCCTCTTTTTAGCTGCGGTGAGCAGCTCTATGAGAGGACCGCGTTGTTGTTCTTGTTGTTGGGGTGCCTTTTTGAATAGCGCATGCGCATACACTCGGACGTGTGTTGGTATGAGGTAAGAACATCGCAGACTAAAATCGCGATTTGTTTGAAGAAACCAGAATACATTTAGCAGCAAAGACAACATGAATGTTTTCATATCAATCTCGTTTCACAGAACTTGACACAAATTAGGTGTAATTATTGAATAGCGCATGCGCATACACTCGGACGTGCGTTGGTATGAGGTAAAAACATCACGGACTAAAATCGCGATTTGTTTGAAGAAACCAGAATAAATTTAGCAACAAAGACAACATGAATGTTTTCATATCAATCTCGTTTCACAGAACTTGACACAAATTAGGTGTACTTCTTGAATAGCGCATGTGCATACACTCGGACTTCCCCTACCGACCAAGCCCATTTCAAATTATCCTTCTGCCACCCAGAATTAACATTAATATATAACATTAATGAATTAACATTAACATTAACAGAAATAACATTCACGTCCATAGAATTGAATAGAATGACCGTTTTAAGGCCATTTTCCCCGCTAGAGCAGGGGTTAGCCTTGCGGGCCCCATGACAATCATGGTTCCCTGTTTGAGGCAATGTTTTTATGGCCGGATGCCCTTCCTGACGCCAACCCTTAGTCGCCTCTTACGATGCGCAGGGATACGGTGTACCTATTCTAAACCGGGGTACACACCGGGATCATTCATCCCAGCAAGCTGGTACTCAATTTGCCGACCTCGGAAGGATGACAGGCTGAGTCAACCCCCTGGCGTTAATTCAGCGATCGACCGGGATTCGAACCCAGGATCCTCGGATCCCAAGCCTGGACCCTAACCGCTAAGCCAACACCAGGCTAACAACACCATACATTATATGTAATCAGTTGATGAAGCATGTTGCGTCGCAAAACAGAGGACAAGACCAGAACTGAAAGACAAAAAGACGCTAGTGCATGCGTATAACTTAATGACTGGTCGAATTTGGTAGCGCATATTGCAACGGATATGCTCATGATTCTACACGTCGCAGCTGGTGACCACACTGTGGTCATTTTTCTCTTGTTCACAAAGAAGTATCCCTGGTGCGTTACACATGAGTGGACCAAACGCTAGTGGCAAGTCCACAACCTCCTCCGTGAGTGATATAATTGATTCCCCCACATCGCTCCAAAATCCATATTCTGCCTTTAAGTTGGTGTTTTTATTTATTTATTTATTTAATTACTTCTAATTTTTTTAGTCCTGGTTTTTAGTTTTTAGTCCTGGTGTTGGTTTAGCGGTTAGGGTGCTGGCTTGGGATCCGAGGATCCTGGGTTCGAATCCTGGTCGATCGCTGAATTAACACCAGGGGGGTTGACTCAGCCTGTCATCCTTCCGAGGTCGGCAAATTGAGTACCAGCTTGCTGGGATGAATGATCACGGTGTGTACCCCGGTTTAGAATAGGTGCACCGTATCCCTGCGCATCGTAAGAGGCGACTCAGGGTTGGTGCCAGGAAGGGCATCCGGCCATAAAAACATTGCCTCAAACAGGGAACCATGATTGTCATGGGGCCCGCAAGGCTAACCCCCGCTCTAGCGGGGAAAATGGCCTTAAAACGATCATTCATTCATTCATTTCATTCATTTAATTACTTCTAAATTCCCAGGGTGTCGATAAGTAAAGAAGCTTTTTATTTTAGTTGTTTAGAATCACAAACTCAACTCTGCGCTGGCAGGATAGCTTAGAGGTGTACACACTCACCTCTGAACACTCGAGCCTGAGTTTGAATCTCAACTCTCAACAATATAAACGGTCATCCTGGTTTTCGGGTGATTTTCCACGGATGGACGTTAAGTTGTTTGACCCGTCTGCTAGCAAAATTTGGTGGACATTAAGGATCTGACGGTGTTACGCATGAAGATGAAGCGAGTTATCACGGGAAACCATGAACAAGTTCCAAATTCCTGCTTGAACGTGCAGGGGCATTGCCTGTGCTTCGGTGATGACGTAACCAGTGGCCTGAATGCAGAATTGAATCCCAGGCCATTGTGCATTTGCTAACGACAACTCCTCAACACTGAATTTTGTTTTTATTACCCATTGTTTGTTGTCAGCACTACTAATTTTGAAATACCTAGCAAAGAACCCGTCCTTGCGCAATCGGTTACTTTCCCCAGAATTTGCGTACATATTTTATTACGACTTGTAATATCCCCTCCTACTTGGAGTGACGTTATGCCATACATATTTACATAGAGAGAATTGGGGTCCTCCCCCACCCTGAACCCCCGGGATTATTCTTTTTTTTTTTACTGCCTAAAGCCTTCTCATGCAAACCCCACGAATATAACCGACAGTTTTCAACTCATGCCGTTCAGCAGTTCAAAAGTGCATACAAGTCAAACAAACAAACAAATACTTCTCAAACTAAAGGGTTCCTGGAGCACGATACTCAAAGCAGTGTTCAAGTATATACAGGCGAGCCTTGCCGTTTGCGGGGGTTACGTTCTTGAAAATCCCCGTGAACCGCAAATACGCAAACTTATGGGAGGTTATGGGGAAATAGAGTTCGTGACTTCAACTTTAAAATGTGTCCAACTTGTACACTTAATTAATATGTTTGCCCATTGTTTTTGTGCTATTTCTTTTCATAAAGGAGTTATTAAGAACATAAAATAAAGTTTGTTTTGTTGAGTTATTATATTATTTCGTGTGCAGCCTGTGTTTACTGGTAGCATGACTGTGTAGTTGCAACATTTCTGGTAGCGTGGCTGTGCTGCTGATGCAGTGCCCTGTTTCCAGTAAGCTGGTCCTCATTTTGCTGACGCAACCCACCTGGTGTTATCCAACAGTATGACATGGGCTCAAACTTAAGACCCAAAGATCTTAAGCCAGCACCTTAACCATTAACACCAGGCTTATTTTCCTGAATAAAGACATAAAATTAAGATTATGAAACTTACCTTTAATAATAATATTGTTAAACTTGATCGAATAATGTGATGGTGTTGTTGATGATGGTGATAATGAAGACGTGTTGATGGAGATGACGGTACGCAGTCACAATGGTGGAATCTTCTTCATCCCAATAAACATGCCACGCCCTCTCATGCTATATGTTGATATATTGCATAGTTCTTGGATGTATGATGGAGGAGGTTTGTGCTCTACAGTTTTAAAGTATATAATTCAATTTAAATAAAGGTTTGAATAGGTTTAAAGGCATATAAATAAAACAATTCCTGGTTTTACCACCATTTTCCAAGCGACCATTACACCAAACCTATCTAACACGTTACATTATTTATTCATGCTTGCTATTTATGCCACTTATGACGTCCTTAAAAACAGTAATTTTCCTGTTTGGAATGATTTCGATTTTGTTTGACTGTCAGGCAGCCAGACAGAGTAAAAAATATTGTTATGGACGTGGGGTTCGGGGTTCCCACAATGGGAGACGCCTCGGGTTCCTCTCAACCAACGATCCTGAGGCCACCAGTCGCACATAACTCTGCTGTCCGGCAGGTTGCTAATCAACCGCAAATGCCAATTAGTCATCCAAGTCTCTCAGGGCCCTCCGTCTGACACTGTTCACCTGGAGGTGAGGTGACATGGCTTATCTAACTGGGGATTGTGCCCTCAATACATACAGATCTTTATCTTATTTAAGCAGGTGAAGCTGAGCGAACGTACCGGCTACATCGTGAAACCAAATCGGACCCTAGGGAAAGATAAAAAGGTTCCAGAAACAAAGAGCAGGGCGAGGCTTTGAATCGACCCCTTAACGTACCGCGCGAGGAATGGCGAGTCCGTCGCTTCCCTGTGCTGGGGGAAAGGATAATGGTGAGTACATTTTTGTGCTCTCTTAGGTTGAACGGTTCGCCCGGCCGCTCCGGCGCTCTTCTCCGTTCCCCTGGCAGATCGAACGCCACAGGTTGGCGCCTCCTGTGGACAGCTCCAACGAAGCACAATGGAACTCAAGGACCAGACTGGATGACAGCGATCAGATCCCAATGACGTTATCTCCGTCCTGTCTCGTACTGTCTTCTCCTTTCCTGGACTGAACGTTAACTGCTGGATTCTGTCTGATTCTCTTGGATTTTGTGCTGAACTGTGTGCTTCTGTCTGCTTAATGTGTACTGTCCAGACTGATTTGCAACTCCTCCTTATGTGCATCTGAGGAGGGGTGGAATCCGGTGGGGGTCAAGGATTACGTCCCCGTTCTTTCCAGGTTTGGTTGCCGAGAGCAAAGGTCACGCATCACCCTTCTTGGTCCTGGTGTGGCGTGTTGATTGGCTTAGATGAGTCTCTGTGTGATGTCACCCTCTCTGCGAGCTTGTCGGTCTGAAATTGTCCTCATTCATGTTCGCGATGATTTTGGCATCAGCTCCTGACAAACACTAAACACTAAACATTATCGGTGTGTACCCCGGTTTAGAATAGGTACACCGTATCCCTGCGCATCGTAAGAGGCGACTAAGGGTTGGCACCAGGAAGGGCCATAAAAACATTGCCTCAAACAGGGAACCATGATTGTCATGGGGCCCACAAGGCTAACCCCTGCTCAAGCAGGGAAAATGGCCTTAAAACGATCATTCATATTCATTCACACCCTTGGAGTGAATGGAATTCCTGAACACTGTGTTACTTTGGTACAAACAAATTAATGGGTGTTGACATCTTCAATCTACGATTCTACTGCAAACGGCAAAAGTACGGCCAAGTACCATTGCTGGCTATGGCAAAAGTATTACTTGCTGGCTTTGTACAAGCTGACGTTACCTGTCCATTTGCATTGTTCTACTGCAAACTTTGTCAGAACTGAGATTTGTGCCTCCATTAACAAGTAGAAAACTTAAGATATTAACTGTTACCTAGTGTAGAATGTGTTGACTTCATGACATGTTTTGTATAGTCATACTACATGTATGAGGCTTACTTTGTCTGATTGTTCTACTGGAAACTTTGTCAGAACTGAGATTTGTGCCTCCATTAACAAGTAGAAAACTTAAGATTGTTACCAAGTGTAGAATGTGTTGACATTCATGACATGTTTTGTATAAGCCACATGTATGAGGCCTACTTTGTCTGATTGATCTACTGTAAACTTTGTCAGAACTGAGATTTGTGCCTCCATTAACAAGTAGAAAACTTAAGATATTAACTGTTACCAAGTGTAGAATGTGTTGACATTCATGACATGTTTTGTATAGTCATACTACATGTATGAGGCTTACTTTATCTGATTATCACAATTTATGCACCAAGGATCATCAAATGACACCTTTAATCACAATATCTGTGTATTTTATACCTGCTTATGTTCCCACCCCATTAGGTATCCATGGGGACGACTGACGTTGTCGAGCCAGGCACTGGCATTGGGCAACACTTTACTAGCTCTCTACAACCACGTGCTGCAGGGGATGGTCTGAAACCACTTGAGGGGCGAGCCCCAAAACCTCGCTTTGACCCTTTCGCACCGAGTGAGATTTCCTGATAACTTTGATCTTGCATTCCTGTTTTTGTAGTGCAATTAATTAAAAATGTTCTCTGTATTGTCAGCACTTCCTTTTTTCATGGGTTAACAGGATATAATATACAGTAATTGCCTCGAAGCACAATAATCAATCTAAGGTCAATTCTCAACTCAACTAAGTTTAAATTGCCTTTCTCTTACTTTGCATGCATCAACGGGTTTTCAGGGATAATATTAAGCTGTCTTATCTACTTACACTTATTTTTGGCCGTGAAAGATCCGACGATGCCTATCAAAATGGGCAGGCCGTGCTGGTGTCCAAGCGAAATTGTAAATTCCTGGCCAAATGTCCAGGGGCACTGCGTCGAGTCGAGTCGTGTAGGTTTTGAGTTCCCTGTCTCATTAATATTGCCCGGCAATGCATTATGTATGCACACACACACACACACACACACACACACACACACACACACACACACATACATACATACATACATATATATAGATACACATATATATATATATATATAGTCCTGTCACCGGGGTTAAGACCCTGGGTGACGGATGACCGAAACGTTGTTACTCCTGAGGCGTACAAGCCGAAAATATAGCGGTAGTTTTTGGCGCCGAGGGTAGTGAAGTGTAGTGAAGTCCTTACCTGGGACGAGTCGCACACGGGGGTTATCCGATCCCCACAAACACAGAAATGACAAGACAATGGAAATGCAACAATCAATTAATTTAATGAAAATAAATGCAGTACCATAAAAATGAAAGGTGAGGTAAAACTATAATTAGCAATTGAGACGTCTCCACTCAGACTCGTATACAAGCAAGGGGAAAATAAAGTAAAAATATATGATGTTTCATTTCGAGCCGGCCGGCACTTAGCTTTGCGTCCCCAAATGGCTGGTAAGGCTTGCTGGTCATCGCCTCGAACCACCACGCGGGAAACGCACAAGATGGCATGGAATTGCCGAACCTCTCTTGTTCAGTCTCTTTCCACAAGCGCACATGAGCCACAGATGTGCCACCGCCCGCAACCTAGCCGGAACAAAGAGAAAATGTGACCGCCTCCAACGAGCGCCAGGACAGATAGACAGAGAGACAGGGAGAATGTGACTGCCTCCAACGTATGTCAGGACAGAGAGAGACGGGGAGAATGCGACTGCCTCCAATGAATGTCAGGACGAAAAAGACCAAGATGGCGAGACAGCTTCTTTTCTTTCCTTCAGCTCTTGAATGTTCCACGCTGACGTCGCACTCTGTCCAATCACCGAGCTCTACGCAATCATCCCATTGCACCTCAACCAATCACGAAGGCCGGGGCGTATCCAGCTCGCCACGAGTCGTCGGGGGAGGGGGGGTTGGAGTCCAGTCGTCGTTCGGATGACGTCTGCGGTCGTGAATCGGGATTTACGTGCCGATCGCCAAATGTGCTGGGTGGTGGTTAGCCGTGGCGGCGTTGTGAGCGAATGGAGTCATTTGTTATAGCTGGCTGAGTTTTATAAGAACATTAGGAAAAATTACAAGAGGCATTTACACACAGGGGATTTAACCTTACAGACCCTACCTAGATAGCACAACCCTACTCCTCCGTGTGGAGACACCTAAACATTTACCCAGACATTCGACACTACTTAGATACATTAGGATGGCTTCCTCTTCTTCACGGCACTTGGCGTGATCAGGTCACACATTATTACAGTGGCATTAGCCTGTTCTTTCATTATACATTGTACTTTATGTCCTTATTATTGTGACGTTATCTAATGCTGTACCTATAACGATGATTATGCAACCTGGTTATAAATAAAATTTGTGTGACAATCCGATTTTATCCCATTGTTTTGCGATAAAGAAGTTAATACTGTTGATGCAGCACCATTTTCGGTCATCTAAACCCCCACCTCCTCATCCTTACAGAACCTTGGATCGCTGAGCCAAATGAGTTTAATTATCTCCAGTGTTCTTGTTACCAACTCGGCCATTCACTTTGCTTGAAAGCTGGCATCTGCACTTGCGTTGGATCAAACACTCCATCTTCTCAAATACAGTGCCTTCAAAAAGTATTCACACCCTTTGACTTTTTCACATTTTGTTGTTACAGCCTGAATTTTAAATGAATAACATGAGATTTTTTGTCACTGATCTCCACATAATAGGCCAGAATGTCAAAGTGGCAAAAGTGTCAAAGTGACAGCTAATCACACATCTAACACCATCCCTACCCTGAAGCATGATGTTGACAGCATCATGCTATTGGGATGCTTTTCAGTGGTGGGGACTGGGAGACTTGTAAGGATAGAGGGAACAATTAATTGAGCCAAACACCAGCAAATCCTTGAGGAGAACCTGCTTTAGAGTGCAAAAGACCTTAGACTGTGGCGAAGATTTATGTTCCAACAGGACAATGACCCCAAGCATACAGCCAAAGCAACACTGGAATGGCTTCAGAAGAAGCACGTGAATGTCCTTGAGTGACCCAGCCAAAGTCCAGACTTGAATCCCATTGGGAATTTGTGGAAAGACTGGAAGATTGCTGATTACTGACACTCCCCATCCAACTTGGCAGAGCTTGAGCAAATCTGCAAGGAAGAATGGGAGAAACTCCCAAAATACAGATGTCCAAAGCTGATACAGACGTACCCAAAAAGACTCAAAGATGTAATCGCTGCCAAAGGTCTCTATGAAGTATTGACTCATGGGCTGAAAACTTATTGAAATTTGATATTTCTGTATTTCATTTTCAATCCATTCATAAAAAATTCTAAAAACATGTTTTCACTGTCATTATGGTGTATTTTGTGTATATCGGTGACAATATTTTTTAAATTTAATCCATTTTTAATTGAGGCTGTAATGCAAAAAAATGTGAAAAAGTCAAGGGGATGTCAATACTTTCTGAAGGCACTGTATGCAATTTGCAACTATCCAATTGTTTTAAATATTTTTTTTGTTGAAATTCTTTCTTTACCACCCACAAAACGTATTTGCTATCTATGTAGTCAGACAGCCAACGTAAGCTATCGTTCCAATACATGGCATCTCTTTGTTACAAGCAAACAAACAAGGTAGGTCCCTTCTATATGTTCCAGGTTATGTTGCCAAGGTGGGTGACATTTCCGCCATAGCCATTTTAGTGTCAACTAGAACAATGCGACTGTGTCACCAATATGCCTCCGCATAGTCCCACAAAGGGTAGATGCCATCACTCTGCATATGTATGGGTAGGGGATCACGTTTGTGAAGTTTCGTGTTGATCGGATAAGGTTCGTTTTTCTATCCAAGATGGCTGCCAAACCACATGAACTATGACGTCATCATTTTCAAACTATATGCAACAGTGCTGTTAGATAATATTTGTAAAATTTCCCATCGAGAGGGTGAGCGGATTCAGAGTTAGAATGAATGAATGAATGAATGATCGTTTTAAGGCCATTTTCCCCGCTAGAGCGGGGGTTAGCCTTGCGGCCCCCATGACAATCATGGTTCCCTGTTTGAGGCAATGTTTTTATGGCCGGATGCCCTTCCTGACGCCAACCCTTGGTCGCCTCTTACGATGCGCAGGGATACGGTGTACCTATTCTAAACCGGGGTACACACTGTGATCATTCATCCCAGCAAGCTTGTACTCAATTTGCCGACCTCGGAAGGATGACAGGCTGAGTCAACCCCCCTGGGCGTTAATTCGGCGATCGACCGGGATTCGAACCCAGGATCCTCGGATCCTAAGCCGGCACCCTAACCGCTAAGCCAACACCAGAGATATAATTATTTAATATTTTCCTTCAATCCAATACGGCTGCCAAACCATGTGACCTATGATGTTATAAATTTAATATTTCAATACAAATGGGTCATAGATCATGTGCATGGAATTTCAGATTTTTAGGATAATGAATTCGATTAAAACATTTTTGGCTGGTATACCACTTCACATATGATGTCATCATTATCATGATTTTGTTCCCCTTTGGGAGTATGTGACAATGTGCCAAGTTTCAAATTTTTCCATTCAGCGGTTTCCGAGAAATAATTTTTTAATTTTCTTTTCATCCAAGATGGCTGCCATACCACGTGACCTATGCCGTCACAATTATCATAAAAACATTCTGCATGGGTGTCACTCCTACCCTGAAAGTTTTGCCTCAATCAGACATATGGTTGCTGAGAAAAACGAGGTTTAGCCCGGACAGACGGACGTATGTACGTATGGACACGGAAGGACAACCCAAAAACATTATGCCTCCGGCGACTTTGTCGGCAGAGGCATAAAAAACGAGAAAACAAAATGGCGGCCAAAACGACTCATTTGAAAGGAATGGGTGTTAATTTTCACCTTAAAGAATGTTGTTTCTCTCGATCATGGTGTCGTTCTGTAGTTTTTCTTGGTCTGTGATGACAATGGGTACACACTGGAAGGTCTGCAGTCAAAAAATGTAGTACTATATGATACATATCACATTATTTTACTAAAAATAACTAGAACTATGGCAGACCAGGTAATGCTGCGTTTAGCCAGTAAACCCGCATCATCCGTGTTCTTTTATTCATTTCAATATTATCTATTGTCTACCAACATGGCATTTATAAATTCAATGCATTTCCCTATTTTCCGTCATAAGATACAGGTGCATTCAAATGTCACGATGATTTATTTTCTCTTTTAAAGAATGTCTACATGTATGCGTACCTGACTGATGGACAACCATGGAACCTGTTGCTATTTTGAAACGTAAACGGACGTCCTGCAGACGAGAAACGATACTACGGAAAGGTACAGAACGGGGAAAGGAACAAGTTCGACTAGTTGGAGATGAACGCATACGATTAGGAGATATTTATCCAACAGACCTTTGACAAAAGCTAGCAGAACTGACTGACGATGAGTGGTCCGGGGGTGTGTTTGTCTGGCATAGATCATGTTATGGGAATTTCAGCACGGAAACTAGACTTGAACGAATGAGTCAGAAATCAAATATGGATTCATCACAAGCTGGAGATTCAGCCATTGAACAGGACCAATCAGCAGTGAGATGATCAAGATCCTCTTCCATATCAGTGATGAACTGGGAACTATGTATTTTCGGCCAGAACACTGAAAAAAAAGATGGTATGCGAAATGTATCTACATTCAGCATTTCTCAGAAAGTACTCAATCTGGCATTAAATGATTTCACTATGCGGGTCAGATTGGCAGGAGTTGTGGGAGACCTCTGTGCAGCAGAAGGTAAATATCACTTGGAGTGTTGGGTTAGGTTGGTGACTGGTGATATTTGCTTGGATGAGATGTTAGGCCATGGGGCATAGGGCTAAAATGTGCTCAATTTGACAATTTCGTGCAACAACGCAGGGGATTACTTAAAATTGCTATAGATGGGTTGGGGATGTGCTCCTGAACAAGAAACACCATGTCCCCAGACACCAGGGGTGCTCATTAATTTTTAACGCGCACTTGATGAAAATGCAAGTAAATATATATTCATCAACTATACGTTACTGCATTTTCTTTTATTTCTGGATAGTTTGAGGAGTAAAATGAAAAAAATTGATTGTGATATTGTTTCTAGACCTCCTTTTCACTAAAATACACCAATAAACATGATATTTTTGTATCTAGATAGTCATAGCGATAAGTTGAAAATGAATCCAATCTGAAAATATGGTCCGCCGCAGCTGAAACACATGTTGTGCCGCAAATAAATCATTTTTATTTTACTTTTTTTAAATTAACTTCTCACTTCTACCTTCTATGATCAGTTCATCTTCTTTGATTTGAAGAATGGCAATGAGTGGCAGTTGACGGCTGACTCCTTTTACTTTTTAGAAGATTCATTTTCAACTTATTTATTTAAAACAGTACAACATGTATACATTTCGCATGTCATGGAAAGTGCTTGCATGATTAACAGTGTTTAAGAGTACTGTTACTTTTGCTTCGTTTCCATGTTCAATACATAATGTATACATGCCAGGATAAGGCAGACAGACATAAATAATTGAGACAATCAAATTTGTTTATGATATCCATTACATTATAATTTACATCATTGTTCAATTTACAGCTTTCAAGTTTGAGAAATTTGTACTATTAACTATATTCACAGGTATAAGGTCGAAATCATGAACACAGGACTTTCATTTAAAAAATGATTGTACTTAAGAATAAATTAATTTTATTCCTAGGAGGGGCCAGCTTCGCAAATTATGCAGAAGATATTTGTGCACTTGACCTAAAAGACACTTTAAAAATGAAGATTGATAAATTCATATGACCTCAAAAAAAGGAACTTCACCTCAATATTCTTCTTCATCAGAACCAGCTCCTTCCTCTGGCTCAGCAACTGGTTCATCGGATACAATTTCACCATTCTCGCATCCAGTGCATCTACAGAGTTCTGTACATTGCATACCAAGCTCACTGCAGCATGTTACGTCAGCCACTGACTGCACGTCATCTTTGAGTGCACGCTTACATTTTCCCTTCTTGCAGCTACAGTGTACTAGCTCCAGGATGTCATCAGGAGCAGGTGGAAGACTACACCAGTCCACTTCCAGAGAAGGTGTTCCATCAATCTCTTCAACTTTCCATCCTGATTCACTGGGAGCTGGAATTTCTGGCAGCTGTTCTAGGCAACGACGAAATATACCAGCTTGGTAATTAGCACGCATGATGTGTTTGATGAGAGAATCTCTGTTTGGTGGAAGGGATTCTCCAGCATGGACACCAAGTCGAAACTTATCATATCTGGCCTCGTTGACGGTTTCTGCTTTCTCCTGCCCATATACATGGCAAGCAAATCGCTCCAGTCTAGCAATTAGGTCATCTGATGGAGTGAATGACACCCCAAGCTCTTGAAAGGTTTCTTTGTACTTGTCATACTTAATCATTAGCAGTACTTAATACTTAATCACATGTAGCAGCCATGATGGTACTGAAGCTCCCTGGCAACCAAGTCCTCCCCTTCTATTTGATGCAGCATTTGTACATCCTCTTTTGCTTTTGCAGCCTTTAGAAGTTGACCTCCACTGATGAGTTCACATTTTACTAGCCTTACCATTGATCTCTTTCCTGAGATGTGACTGCGCTTGTATTGGTTGCTATGGCAGAAAATGCACTCTTCAGGAAACATATGTCGCCTGCTCCAATCTCTTTGGCTGCTGTTTGCATCTGAGGAACGCAACATTCTCTTTCTGCTGGGCTCTCCACTGCTTTCACTAACTACAACTGGACCATCGTCAAGTTCGTTCATGTCTGTCCCGGCATCTGCATTAAACAGAAGGAAGAAACAAATTTTGAGTGATTAGAATTTAACTTTTTTTCAACAAATATGAAACATGTTATTTTCTTCCTACCTACCAACCATTGAATTATTGTCTAAACATAAATATACACAATTGTTTTCATTTTTTTTCTTCCAGTTACTTGTATACCCAATTTTTTCTGACAATATATTTTTAAAAATATATAATACAACAATTATATTTTTGTTTGGCCTTTAGGATATCATGGGATGGAACGTGCAATTTGATGCAACAATAAAAACTTGTGCCATCTCACGTTGGTATTTGCCCCAAATAAAGCCGGCAGCATCATCCATGCATTGACAAAATAGCGGTCACACTCAAAGTAACTGTGCAAGTAAACATTTGCACCTTAAAAGTATACATGCACACTGTGCACAAAAAATTGTCGATAGCTCCGCCGTCTTCCTGGATTTTTTGAGAAACTGTTTAGAACAAAGTCCACATGTTATTTTTTTAAATTGTCGATAGCTCCGACGTCTTCAAGGATTTCTCGGGAACTGTTAAAAACAAAGTGGGGTTTTTTTTCCGCCACCAAGACGGCAAAGTGTTTTTTCATATCTAATGTATTTCATTGATATTCAGTTGTTGTTTTTCTACTCAGATCAGTGAGTAAATTTTCTTTTTTGCCTCAATACAATAGTAGGTGACGTTTTTTTTCTTCAAAAAACTTCTATTTCCCCCCCCCCCCCCCCCAAGAATCTATTGGTGCATCCCCAAACACACAAACACCTGACACAAACACACAACAACAAGATGCAAAAAAACAACAACAAAACAAAAATACAAAATAAAAATAAACTCAACATGTGTTTATTGTTTATAATTATAGAGTTTAAAATTTTGCAAACATCTGTCTTTTTTAGTAACAAATATCAAATCATGGTTTTTTTAACAACTTCTCCGACAAGGTAAACATACTTTTTATTACCATCATTTACAGGACAGTAAGAAGTACCTACCGTACAATTTAGTAAAAATGTGTAGTCTACATGTACAAAATTATTTCTTAATTCTTTGTGGATCCTAAAAACTGTAATGAGGTGTGACATGAGCCTGATGACATAAACCACAATATCCCCACATATCATGATACTATTACTAAAGTAAAAGAGCATGCTTGCAATAGTACGATTTGTATTATAAATTGTAGTCTTGAAATAGATAAACAAAATCATAAAATGTACATTTCATCATGCATGACTTGCTGAGTCTGCTGTACATTTGTCAATTGAATTTGAAGATACTACTCTTCTAAGGCCAACTCCAAATCTTCTGGAACTTGTTACTAACTTGCTTGAATCATGATGATTTATTTGATCATGATATATGGCAATGTAATGTGAATTCTATCATCACGATCAGATTCTATCATCATGATCATGTCTATGTTTGCAGAACAATTGAAACTTTTGGCTAAACTTAAAGCTTACTAAAAAAATTACTACATAATCATATTAACTTACCATGAGATGTAGATGTTTCGGTCTTTTTCTCCTTCAGCCTGTTCACTTTACTGATGTCACAAAAGCGACGTGAACAATCATAATGGTAGCCAATGTTGGGATTTTCTGGTTTGGCTTCAATGCAGGATTGTGTATCGGCAAAATCAAGCCCCAGCTTTACCGCACAGTCGGCCAGTAAATCGCGTTCTTTACAGTCATAGAGCAACCATTTACTCGCAAATTCAACAAAGCGGGCCCAGTTTTTATCATTGAATTGAATGAAATTGCTTTTAGTTTTATGGACAACATGCATCACGCAAAATTTGGACGAAAATTGAACAGGTTTTCCTGTCACTGCCGAAGCAATGGGCGTCGCCATCTTGGTTTGTCAGCTACCGAACGGAGCTTAGTATGAGCTGCGTGATTGGCCAATTACGGCACCTGACGTATCTGGAGCGCTCATTCGCTGAATTTATCACGTGAACAACCTTGTCCGCGAATTTTAAACCTGATTTTTTTTATCGAAATTCTTTCTTTATTTGTATTTTAATGTGCAGGTATATTTATTGGGGACATTATTATATCGAATGGAACGAATATTTTGCTGATTTTCATGAATAAATCAAGTAATCCCCATTCCTGTTGCACGAAAAAGTGGATTTTAATGGTATGCCCCATGGCCTATGTGTTCTGATATGGTGCAAGGATTATCCCAGGGACATGTGTATGATATGTCCTACATGTGGCACTAGTATCAGAATATGTGTCACAGTGGAGGGCAAAGCTATCCGTACAAAGTATTTTTCGAGAAGACAGAGCTTCTATGATGACGTGAAGAAGATCATCAGCCCCAGGTGCAGAACTGTTCGTCTAATGGGCCCAACAAAGCCATTGCTGCTGTACCCGAGTGACCTGAAGAACATGGCCGTAGCACACACACTGGAGAGGGTCGCTCTGGCAGACTCTAATACCTCATCCATCACATCAGATGAAACATTGAATGACGTCATTTATATCATATATGGTGATCTGGGAAAGTATCAACCACCAGGTGTTGATTCTGACCATATAAGCATCACATCTGGGCAGTTAGTTTGCTTGTAACAAAGAGATGCCATCTAACCAAAATTTCATCATCTTTCCAGGGGTTGGCTGGCTGACTACTAGCATCTATCTATAATTCCAGTAATCTCTGTGTGTGTGTGTGTGTTTGTCTGTGTGTTTGTCTGTGTGTTTGTCTGTGTGTTTGTCTGTGACCGCTGTTTCTCGACAACCACGGGTCCGATATACTTTAAACTTGCCAGGTATATTGCTGGGGACCCGAGGATGTGCCTTTTCAAGGTTTCATATTAATCGGAGAAGTAGTTACCGAGCTATGGCGATTTCTTTACCAAACTCCGCAAGCCGTTCGCTTTGGACCAAACCATTTCATGTAAATAGAGGGGGGGGGGGGGGGATTGTCACCGTACTCGCAAGCCGTTCGCTTTGGCTTTGCGAATGGACCAAACCATTTCATGTAAATAGAGGGGGGGGGATTGTCACCGTACTCGCAAGCCGTTCGCTTTGGCTTTGCGAATGGACCAAACCATTTCATGTAAATAGAGGGGGGGGGGGGATATAATTTTAGATATATATATAGTACGGGCATGCCCTAGTTCTACCAATGGCGACAATTATTCAGAACTTATTGACCAACTGAGTGATTTGTGCTTTGACCTCTTATCGAGTCTCTGCTTCAAACCTGTCCATATTGTGAAATCATTGTGTTTGGTTATCTTAATTTTCACAATACCACTTAATTTATCGCACATTGACTGATCTGGACAAGAAGCTGAGGCATTCGCCATTATTACCTCTGCCCCAGAAGTTGGATGGAGGTTATGTTTTCACCTCCATCTGTGTGTTTGTTTGTAAACAGGATATCTCAAAATGTTGTGGATGCATTCGGATGAAATTTGGTGGAGAGGTTGGGTATGTGACAAGGCCGAAATGATTAGATTTGGTGTACATCCGGATCCGGCTCGTATACTTTTTTAAAAAACTTTTAAGTGATTCTCACCATTAAGTGATAGAGCTTAAAAACAATATATAGCATGATATTTCAAAAAGTTGTGGACGACTTATGAGAAAACTAGGTGGATGAGTTGGTTAGGTGAGAAGAACAAGGTGTTTAGATTTTGGCTCAGGTCCTGATCCAGATCTGGCGTATCAGTGGGATACAAGGCGAAGGAGGTATGCTCTCTACCGAGTGCCGTTCCAGAACATAAACTTGTTACTTTTCCCAGCTTGTCAAAAACCCAACTCACATCTCCAGTTGGATTGATGATCACCGTACCACTCAACTGGTTTCTCAATTACATGCCTACACTTTATTCTCAGCGTTCTTTATGAGCACCCAATTGTCACCTCAGACTATTTCTTTATTTCTACTATATCTATCATGCCCTTCAACACCCATCTAGCAATTAAACGCTTACTTAGGCACTTTACCCATGCTAATTTGAATGACCTGACTGACTGTTACTCTATGTTACAGAGTACTGGTTCTGCCGAAGCAGTTTCATGGTCAGGAGTTATGCTGGGCGGTTTGTCGTCCCTCCCCCAGCAGTAGTTGGGGCAGGGATATGACCAGGGTTCGGATGATAGTTTGCCTACTCTTCAAAAAAGTGACACCATGGGATCTTTAACATCCACCAACTGATGTCGGCAGACGGTATTCCCAGTTTAACGTCCATCTGAGGGACGGCACACACACTGATGAATCACCCTCTCTGTGAAACATCGGGATGACAGTTTATAGCTGGGCCTAGATTTGAACCAAGGCTAGCCAGATTAGAGAGGAGTGTTCATATCTCTAGGTCATTCTTTCAGCCTTTCAATGAACTACACCAGTTCAATTCAGAATTCCCTTGGAACGAATATTGTGTCTAGAACCTTCTGTAACTGCCACTGCAAGTTCACTGATGTCATCTTCCTTGAAATGTCATTGTTTATCACTCTCTCTATCCAACTTGGTGAAATGTTATCTCTGAAATGGTTTAACCCTCACCGCTTTGTTTAATTTAACAAAAAAAACCTTTCTTCCAAACATGTAGATCCCCTTGTAAACTAACTCATGGAGCTTATGAAAGTCTCCCATCGAACCACTACCTGACCACCCTAACATCCCCCCATTCAAGGTAATGGAAACTGTTGTAACCAAAACTCTCCTGTCCTTCCCTGAAAGTCCAACTTTACTTTGTGACTAGCCACATGGATTCTGTCGAGCCATATCTACTGGTGACCTACTCGTTTATGCTACTGTTATGCAGTCTTTTGCCATTCTCTCCCATTCCGCTGACTCAACTCTGTACTCCTTTGTCAACTTCATATCTCGGTTGTCTTTTTCCCAGTCATTGAATGCAAACTGTACTTCAACTGTCAACTCTCAATTCTGATATTGATTCTTATAATGGGATGGCTCTCAAACAACTCGTTACATTCAACCACACTAAGGCATAATCCCTTCACATCTCAAATAAAGTTAAAACCAAGGTTCCTTCTCTTTTCATGTTTAGCACATCCCTAAAAAGTCCTTCACCATCAACATTCTGGGAATAGAAATTTCGTCCTATCCCTCCTGGAAGCCTCATATTGTAACTACAGTATTGCCAGAAATCCTCTTGGAAGCCCCCATACTCCCCATATTAGAACTACAGTATTGCCAGAAATCCTCTTGGAAGCCCCCATACTCCCCATATTAGAACTACAGTATTGCCAGAAATCCTCTTGGAAGCCCCCATACTCCCCATATTGTAACTACAGTATTGCCAGAAACCCTCCTGGAAGCCCCCATACTCCCCATATTGTAACTACAGTATTGCCAGAAACCCTCCTGGAAGCCCCCATACTCCCCATATTAGAACTACCTCAGGTTTTCCACATGAATTAATACCATTCACACATTTGGGTCAGAGCTAGGTCTGTATCCTTGATCGAGTGTGTTGATTGAGAGCAGTCAAAGGCATTGTGATATAGGGGGACAGCTCACCGACACTGTCAGCCTTCAGCCCCTAATGCACAGCAGTTTCCTCTCTATCCCTCTTCTAACACAGTGAGGGTGGCTTGCTGAAACCAGTTCAGTGGAATAAGGAGTGAGGACGTATCATGGGCCATTACTATCATGGCCGTTGCTCTGCATATTTATCAGCAACAGTTCATCCGCCCATGATACATCCTCTTTCTTTCCCCTCACTGAAAAACTCTGGAATCAACTGTTTCGGCTTTCCCAACTACCAACAGCCTTCATCAGTTGAAGGCCTCGATCAATAAGCTCTCCCAGATCCCACCTCTTACCTTCAGATCCTTTGTTGCAGGAGGTCATTCTTCTGTAACTTAAGTCTACAATGTAAAACAAGCAAAGCATTGGCAATCGCACAGCACCGATCAATCCATTGTGGATGTGGAGATCTTGCTAAAGTTGATGGTTCTGCACTGAGTGAAAGTTCAGGATGCCCGTCCCCATCTACCCACTGTTCCTCCTCATAATTTCAGATGCGTTGGTGATGCCACGCCCTAGTTTGACCCACCAGCGGCAGCACAACAACAGCTCTCTGTCAATGGTCGACGTCGTCGTTGACCCTCATCTGACGAGCCAGTTGCGCCCTCATCAACGAGAAGGAGTCACCTTCCTTTACGAGGCCATCATGGGTTTCAGGTACCTTATAGCCAACTCTGAAATGAGGTCAACAATCCAGGAAATGCTTAGAATTTTGGCATTTTTGCTTTATGGATTGCTGTGCTCATTTTTGTTGTCTATCCATTTGTGCCACATTAGCAAAGTTGTGTGTTTTTAAAGTTTCCACTCGTACTCGTATAGTGAGGCAGCGATGATCAGTAATAACAGCATTTTTCAAAAGCAAAGAAAGAAATTAATTTTAATTTATTTTGATTTATTATTTTTTAGAATCTGATCATGACCTCATTGATTCTGATGAGCAATATATAGAAGTTGATTTTTTTTTTTACTGTTTTATAAATCTTCATTTTTATTATCTTCACACACAGATCCACAAATGTACATGGTGCCATCTTGGCCGATGAGATGGGCCTGGGTAAAACCCTACAATGTGTGGCACTGCTGTGGACGCTACTTCGACAGGGGCCATATGGAGCACGCCCGATCCTGCGACGTGTCCTCATTGTTACTCCGGGAAGCCTTGTCCGCACGTGGGCACGCGAGTTCTACAAGTGGTTGGGCCCTGAACGACTGAGGCCATATGCTGTGGACCAGGTTACATGTCTCTTACGGCTTCAATTGCATTAAGTGCTAAAGTCTGTGTTGTTTGACCAGACATCCAATCAGGGAAGGATTCCTCACTTCATGTTAGATTTGTCACAAAGTTGACATGAAACTAAAAAAATTTCTGATTTAAGTTTTATGTATATTGATAAGTACAGTACAGAGAATGAAACCATGAAGGTTTGGATCATGAGGAATTTGCATCTTTTTAGTCTTGAGTGATTTTACTGGCAAGTCATTCATTGGATGGTGGAATGGACATGTTGACCCCCATTCCTTTTTGTGGTGCAACAGGATCACAAGGTGGATGGATTTTGTGCATCTCCAATGCAACCAGTATTGCTCATCAGCTACGAGATGGCACTGCGCTCAGTTGAGATTCTTCGCTCCGTGCCATTTGGCCTGCTTATCTGTGATGAGGGACATCGGCTAAAGAATGCAGCTGCAAAAACAGCTGTAGCTTTAAACAGTCTTGCATGTCCACGTCGTATCATCCTCACTGGTAACCCCAGTGAGAAGGTATTGATGCTGTGATTGTTTTGTCGTTACATTGCCATTTTATTGGAAAATGGTACATCTTTCTTTTGCAGGAACGCCTATTCAGAATGACCTACAAGAGTTTTTCACTATAGTGGACTTTGTGAGCCCTGGGATTTTAGTCTCATCTTCCTCTTTCAGAAAGCTTTTTGAAGAACCTATTGTTGCCTCACGGCAGCCAGACGCTACCATGGTGTGTAGATTGTGTCGAAAATACTCTTTGCACAAGTCATTCTCCTTTAAAAGTACGAGTAGCGGGATATACACATGGTATATCTTGGATCCAATTCGAATCTTCATGTCTTTCGACAGGAAGAAAAGCGACTGGGCGAGAGTCGGGCTGGTGAGCTACAACGACTCACAGCATTGTTTACGCTGCGTCGCACAGCAGCTGTCAATGCACGTTACCTGCCACCACGCCATGAGTACGTCATCTTCTGCCGCCCTACATCACTACAGCTAGCCCTGTACCACCGTCTTATTACCTCTACCACTGTCCGCTCTTGCCTGGGTTCAGGAGGGAGGTTTGGAGCTGACCGCAGCCCACACCTAGTGTGCATCTCGGCACTACGCAAGCTGTGCAATGAACCCAGTTTGCTATACAACTGCGTGAAGGTACGAGGATATTTCTGCACCAATATATTGGCTGTCTTATGAAGTTTAATCTTGTTGATTAATTTAACAATAGCCACGGTACACCTGAAAATCTGTTTTTTTTTTACATTTACTAGAGTAGCTCATGGTGGTTGAGTATGCACTTTATTGTACAGACCTAAACTCTTCAGGAATCCACTAATTGAAGGTCCAGGAACAATATTTGGTCGGTAACACATTTGCCACTGACGGCGAAATAGCTGAAATGGCCACACCCCTTTTTGGGCCACGCCCCCTTTTTTGCCGTGACTGTATCTACAGAACCGTTGGACCTAGGAGGTTGCCCGACCACTCAAAATTTGCGCAATGGCCACATTATGGGGGGTCAGTAATACATTTTCATATCCAAAAGTCAATGGTTTTTAAGATAATTGCCAAAAACCGATTTCAACATGTTACGAACTACAATATTATTCGTAATTGTTCCTGTTCCTGTTCCTATTGTTCAATTACTTGATTCCTGAAGAGTCTAGACTAGACTAGAGTCTAGACTAGAGTCAAGACTAGAGTCTAGACTAGAGTCTAGACTAGAATTTAGTCTAGAGTCTAGACTAGAGTCTAGACATGGCTAGAAATTCCGGTCATGGGTGTTTTGTCGTTGAGCCTGCATGCAGGCAGCGGTATCCCATAAAACAACATGGCGTCGCACCGAGAAGCTGGAGCTTGTTTCTGGATGAGCTGTATCCTATCCTGAGAGATCTTACACACTCTATTCGGCAAGGCGATTGGCATCTTTTCGTTTCAGCTGTGCGGAGGTGCATGCCTTTGTTCTTCGGGTTTGGCCGGACAAACTATAGCAGATGGGGTACGCTGTTCCTTGAAGATTGCCTGGACCTACAAAGGAAGTTCCCGGGTATCTACAGATGCTTTACAGATGGTGGATGGGTGATGTACCACACTACCCGACAAGGCAGTGCAGTAGGATTTGACATGGCACTCGAGAAGTGTTACAATAAACCCGCCAAGGTTGCTGGAGGTATCATTGGGATGACCAGACAGAAAGAAGCAGTAGCCTTATGGAATCTCCTAAAGCATGAGAAAGATCTTCATGTGGCACAGCTGCTGGAATGGTGCAACTTGGGAGACAAAGATGACAGTGAGCTGAGCCTACACCATGAGTTCAATCCAAGTTCTACGAAGATTGGCCATGTTCGTGCAAAGGCCCTTCTGGATTACATAAAATCCATCAACAATCCGTTCGACGCTGGAATCAGACTTCAGAACATCTCTACTGGAGCTGACATTCCCCAGGAGGTTGTCGACGGATTACTTGAATGCCTGGAAATTGGTGAGAAGAGTTATGAAGAGTTTGTTGAGACCAGATTTCAGGATAAGGAGAAGCACCTACATGATACAATCCCTACCAACCGCAAGACTGTTTTCGTGAAACGTACTTCTACTCCGTTCACAGCGAAGAAATCGATGGCGAAAAAGGATGCAGCGGAAACGGTTAGGTACATTGACTATGCTAGAGAAAGAGGGTACAGCATGCTAGAACTCCTGAAGTATGAATTGACCAGCACATCCCAGTTCCTCACCACTGAATGTAAAGATGGCATCAAATTGAAGAAGCCCGATAAAGCCTCCTTAGCCAGGGAACTTGTCAGTCGCCTTCCACAGGAGACGAGGAATGTAAAGAGTGACGCTCAGATGACAATAGTGGACTTCATGGCACTTGTGCGTAAACTACCGATGAAAAAGATGGGCCTTCACACATTCGGGGAATTGGCTGAGAGTCTTTCCAACAGGATTCTTGCTACAGGCTCCGTGTCCACAAGAATAGACATTATTTTTGATGTTTATCAAAAATCATCAATCAAGCAAATGGAACGGGCACAGCGAAGTTCCTCAGAACAAATCACAATCACCATTGGGTCTGACAATCAGAAACTCCCTGTCGATCTTGATATGTTCTGGAGCTCAATGTTGAACAAAGTTCGGTTGCAGGAGTATGTCTTCAAGTGGATGCTGCAGAATGTCGAGTCGGACAAGGAAATATTCTTTGGAGGAGTATATGGGGGTGAATGCAGGAAACTGTTAGCTGGCACTGAAACACAGATCGCAGAGCTCTCAAGCAACCAAGAAGAAGCCGACGACAGAATCATGTTCCATATTAATGATGGTGTTGTGAAACACGGGGTTCAATCAGTCTTGGTCGACTCGCCTGACACAGATGTCTTTGTCAACCTCATCTTCCACTTCAACACAACCTGGCAACTACAAAAGCTGTACGTGAAGCTTGGTAACCGGAAAACAAAGAAAACTGTACCAGTCCACATGTTGGTTGATCAACTGGACAACGGTTTGGTGTCGTGTCTCCCAGCCATTCATGCTCTCAGCGGTTGCGACAGTACCAGCAAGGTGGGTCCAAAGCTGTCTGGCCTGAAAGCATCCATCGATCTCTCCCTACTGGAAGGGTTTGGTGTAGAAGAACTGTCACCACAGATAACAAGCAATGCTGAAAAGTTCCTTGTGTCTGGATTAAAGAAGACCGACTGTTCCACTTTCGATGAATATCGATGGGAGCAGTACCACAACTCCAAGAAAGAACTGGACTTCAACCAGCTTGTGTGCTGTTCATCAACGCTACGAGAACACATAAAGCGAGCATTTCTTCAGTGTAAGATGTGGTTGCAAGCCCCAACTCCTGCCGTCACCAAACCAGATCCACTCCAGTATGGGTATGAAGCAACGGACGTTGGCATAACACCAGTGATACTGCCAGTATCGTGCAGGCCCGATGACCTGCCTCCTCCATGCAAATGCCCAAGAGCATGTATGAGTACCAAAACGTGCACTTGCAGAGACAGGAACATTAAATGTGTCACGTTTTGTGGCTGTAGTAAAGGCGAAAAGTGTAGAAATCCAAATAAGTAAATTCCAAAATAGGATGATGCAAAAGGTATAAGTGTCATATAATGTTGTGGCCTTGGTGGTATCATACAATTGTAGTTCGTAACATGTTGAAATCGGTTTTTGGCAATTATCTTAAAAACCATTGACTTTTGGATATGAAAATGTATTACTGACCCCCCATAATGTGGCCATTGCGCAAATTTTGAGTGGTCGGGCAACCTCCTAGGTCCAACGGTTCTGTAGATACAGTCACGGCAAAAAAGGGGGCGTGGCCCAAAAAGGGGTATGGCCATTTCAGCTATTTCGCCGTCAGTGGCAAATGTGTTACCAACCAAATATTGTTCCTGGACCTTCAATTAGTGGATTCCTGAAGAGTTTAGGTCTGTACAATAAAGTGCATACTCAACCACCATGAGCTACTAGAGTAATTATTTTACTCAAAAAGTAAACTTTTATAACTACATTACTTGTAGACTTTGGAACATATCTCCATTCACGAATGTTTGTGTTGGTGCCCACCCAATGGGTGTTCAGATCGAGTACAAGGACCGTCGACCATTTCTTCTTCTTCTTCTGCCATTGTACGGCACTTGGCTGCCAACCCCGTCGGTGCAGATCAGTACAATGCAGATATGTTCAAGATATTGAGCCGAGGTCGCAGGACGTTACATCTACGTATGTTGGAAGCAACCTTCATCCATTCCACGGACCCTACATTGTGTCCTCAAAAGGAATTTGTACATTCTCTCATTCTCTTTGAACATGGAAAGATTAATGGTATTTCCCCGACACCTGTCCATGGTATGTCTGCAAAATGATGAGTCCTCGGCTTTGGGAGAATCCCATTCCCCGTCCCTCCAAAGTATTGGTGCAAATGGTGAGTCGTCGCTCTCAACTCTGCTCCAGCCAATCGGAGCTAGAGAAAGTGGTGACTGAGTCAACCAATGGGTGTTCAGATTACCAATTACATCATGACTAATGAACCAATCAGTGTCGATCTTCCATAAACATGCTTTTATATGCACGCTCTTTCACTTCCTTCTTTCTCTTGCTGTGATTTCCCTTGAGGAGTGCAGCACGAAAAACTTCAGTTATTTTTATTATGTCGTGTTTGTTTGCTTGCATTTTAAAGTTCTGTAGTAACAAAAATCTGTTCACTTATCATATAATTACTCATTGTATGCAAGTACTGTACACTGATTGTCTTGCACAATTTATATGTAACTAGCTGAAATCCATGCAACTAGAAACTTTGGAAATTTGTCCAGGTCACTACCTTATCCAAGCGGTTATTGCTTGAGTTCTTAACAGAAATTTTGCCTTCATATTGTTATGGGTTCAGGGCAGTGCGGGGCTCACGAGGGGGTGGCTCGGACCTGCTACTCTCATCCCTGAAGTTGACAAGCCATGGATAACTTCGCAACTTGACAGGTTGCTAAACAACCACAGATGCCGTCTGGGGCGACTAAATCTGACAGGATCCTCACGGATAAGTCCATGACCCGATGGGCTGCTAAGCAACCACGGACGCCATCTGTGGCGACTAATTCTGACAGGGTCCCCACGTGAAAGATCGTGTTTCCTTCCCGGTGATTTAATTACCTCAAATAGGGACCATGCTCTCGGCCTCTAACCTTTATCTATTTATTACGTATGGCCGAGCGAACCTGTAGGAGGGATGCCGGATAAACTAGTGAGGAAGGAAGGCAATGGGGTTGGTGTGTGTGTGTGTGTGTGTGTGTGTGTGTGTGTGTGTGTGTGTGTGTGTGTGTGTGTGTGTGTGTGTGTGGGTGGGGGGGAGGTGGTGGGGGTGGATGCCTTGAGAGGTGCGGCTTATGCAGTGTAGCACTCTCGAGGAAAAGTGTGGTATGCTTGTCATTACTTCGCCCAGATGGGTCAAGTGGTTTAATCGTTGATACCTTTTTCGCATAGCTCTCTTTTGTGTGTCTCAATGAGATAAATTAGGAAGTAGAAACAGAAAGGAAAGATCGTGTAAGTCAGTAAGTAGGCCAATGCTCCCCAGGGAACTCGTGCTACTGCTCGCTCTCAGAGCCTCACTCCAATGTAACTCGTTTGTTCCGTCCGTTGAATCAAACAGGCGGGAAATCAGTCAGCAGGCAGTCAGCTCGGTTTTCTCTCCAGTTGCCAGGGTGCAAGTCTGCTGCGAACTTTGGTGTGTGCTCAACCTTTTATTGGCCCTGGGCGAGACGGGGCTTAAGGGAGCAAGGGTTGATCCATGGCCCTATGACCCTCGTGTGCCCCGTTCCCATTGGTGCACTTCCGACACCATTATTGGGGAAGCCTGCACACTCGCCGTGTTGTGTCCACCATGGGGCTCCGCCAGTCCTTGTTCCTGAGGAGCCTCGCTCCAACGTAACTTGTTTGTTCTGTTACTTGTACCAAAAGTCAGGCAGGCAGGCAGCTCGGTTCTCTCTCTGGGTGCAAATCAGCCGCGAACTTCGGTGCGCTCCACCTTTTATTGGCCTTGGGTGAGGTGGGGCTTCAAGGAGCAAGGGTCGCTCCAGGGCACTCCAACCCTCGTGTGTCATGTTCCGATTGCTGCGCTTGTGACATCGTCAACCACGCAAGCCTGCCCACTCACACTGCACTGGGATTGACTTGTAAATGGCTTTGATTATGTTTTGTCATGTAATGTGTGTGTTTTATTGTAAGGCATGTTGCGTTGTGTGCATGGTTTGTGCTGTTGGAAGGTGCAGGGGGAGGGAGATTTAAGAAGAATGGGAAGAAAGATTCAAATTCAAAAAAAAAAAATCAAAATTCTACAATTCAGGCAGGCAGGCAGCTCGGTTCGAACTGCAAATTCAAATTTGGGAGTGGTTTGAAATTCGGGAGTGGTTTGAAGTTTGAAATTTGGGAGTGGTTTGCAAATTCAAAAAAAATAAAAATAATAATAATGGATTGAGGATGGGAGTGGTTTGAAATGAATTAATGAAGAGGGGTTTTTTTAAGAAGGTGCGCTCCACTGCAAGAGGGAAAGTGTGGGGGACTTTATGAATGTACGGAGACGGAGGTTTGAGAAGGAAATGGTGAGGGATTTTTTCAACGTACGGAGAAGGAGAGCTTTGAGAGGGAAAGTGTGAGGGATTGGGATGGATGGATGAAGAGGGGGATTTCAAGAAGGTGGGGAATTACAAAAGAGATAAAACCTGCTAAACACACACAACTTTTTTTTGCCGTCCCTGTTGTGAGGGGAAAGGTAACCTGACTAAACACAATTACTAACAAGAAAGAGCAATCAGAGATTGCAGACCCTCGCCTGGACATGTTTTAGTGGTCTTTCAGGCTTTTATGTTAAAACAAATATGGCGGCCAAACCACATGACCGATGACATCATCATTTTTTTTTCTCCACTAATTTATCCCTAGATGGCGCTCAATAAATTTCATCTTATCGGATGAAGTTTTGTACTTGTCGAATTATGACGTCATAATGGATGAAATTTCTATGACATCATCATTAACATATGTTATTCCACATGGAGAGTTCTTTACAATGAGCCATGTCTCAATTTTTTCTATGCAGCACTTTTGATGATATAGAGGTGCAAAGTTTTTTTTTTTTCCAAGATGGCGACCGTACGACGTGACATATGACGTCATAATTAGCATTAAAAAATTATACAGGAGGAGGTGCACCTATGGTGAAACTTTCCTGTCAATTGGACAAAGAGTTGCAGAGAAAACCATTCTGTGCGGACATACAGACAGACAAACAAACACACAAACAAACAAACAGACTCAAATGCAATACCCTCTCCTCAGGCGAGGGTAACTAGAACAGCACTTGGTAGAGAGTAAACCTCTGCCAGGCTGCACAGTTTACGTTTTGTATCTCACTGATCGGCTTGTCCTTGTCACCTAACCAACTCATTCACCAGTTTTGTCATAAGCCATCTACTACCTTTTGAAATATCGTGTTGCATATAGTTTTTGGCCCTATCACTCAATGGTGAATAATAACTTAAAAGAATTGTACCCAAAAAACCCAAAACCCAAAAAAACCCAAAAAAACCCAAAACTTCTTGTATCCCCATATTCGGATCTTCACCAAAATTGAAATTATTTGTCCGAGTCACACACCCAACCTATAGTTGTGGCCAAAAATATTGGCACCCTTGCACTTTTTTTCAAATAATGTACCATTTCTTCCAGAAAATTGTTCAAATAAAAAAATAATTTGGTATCCACATATGTATTTCTTTAGTTTGCAGTGGAACAAAACAAAAAAAGCTGAAAAAAGTACTAAATTTTCGCCTATTCCACACAGAAATCCTAAAATGGCCCAGACAATATTATTGGCACCTTTTAGAAGTTGTAAGAAATAATTAGATTTCAAGCAGGTGATTCTCCTTTACTTTGGAATTGAACTCACCTGTGGTGAGTTACAGGTGCCTGCAATATAAAAATCACTCACTCAACCAGTTTGAATGGAGAAAAGGATTCATTCTGCTGTTTTGTGTCACTGTGTGTACTGCAATGAGCATGGAGAAAAGAAAGAAAACCAGATAATTGTCTGAAGAGGTCAGACACAAGATTGTAGCCAAGCATGGACAATCTCAAGGCTACAAGTCCATCTCCAGAGACCTTGATGTTCCTGTGTCCACCATACGCAATGTTATCAGGAAGTTTAAGGCCCATGGCCCTGTAGCCAACCTCCCTGGACGTGGCTGCAAGAGAAAACTTGATCAAAGATTGCAGCGAAGGATTGTTTGAATGGTGGAGAAAGCATCTCAATCAACTGCCAAACAGATTCAAGCTGACCTTCAGACACAAGGTACAACAGTTTCAACTTGCACCATCCGTCGCCAACTCAATGTAAGGGGGTTCTATGGTAGGAGACCCAGGAGGACCCCACTGCTGAAAGAGACATAAGAAAGCCCGACTGGAATTTTCCAAAACACACCTAACAAGCCAAAACCCTTCTGGGAGAATGTCCTGTGGACAGATGAGACCAGATTAGAGTTTTTTGGTGAAGCGCATCATCTCTATGTTTACAGAAAACAAAATGAAGCCTTCAAAGAGAAGAACACCTACCCTGCAGTCAAACATGGATGGGGTTCAGTGATGTTTGGGAGTTTCTGTACTGCCTCTGGCACTTGGTGCCTGGAATGTGTGCATGGCATCAGGAAATCAGGAGATTACCAAGGCATTTTGGAGCACAATGTTCAACACAGTGTCAGGAAGCTGGGTCTCCGTCGAAGGTCATGGGTCTTGCAGCATGACCATGACCCCAAACGCACTTTAAAAAGCACCCAGGAATGGTTCAAGACCAAACGCTGGACTGTACTGAAGTGGCCAGCAATGAGTCCAGATCTAAATCCCATTGAACACCTGTGTGGAGATCTGAAAACAACAGTTGGGAGAAGCACCCTTCAAATCTGGGAGAACTGGAGCACTTTTTGCACAAGAAGAGTGGGCCAAACGGCCAGTAGAGTGGTGTAGGAAGCTCATTCATGACTATAGGAAGCTCTTGACTGCAGTTATTTTGTCCAAAGGCTGTGTGTGCTACCTTTGTCAATGCCATTTCTTTTTATTTTCTGATTTAAAAGGATATATTACGTTCTGAATCAAAAACAAAGGTTCTGTAATATTAACAGTAAAATAAAGAATTGTGGAGACAAATACTTTTGTCAATTTCACCTTATTTTTAGAGAAAATTGCGAGTTATTTGAAAAAAGGGAAAGGGTGCCAATATTTTTGGCCACGACTGTATCCACCAGGTTTTGTCTGAATCCTTCCATAACTTTATTGGATATCTTGCTGTGTATCAGTTTTAGCTCTATCACTCAATGGTGAAGAATCACTTCAAAATAATTGGATCAGTATCTGGATCTGGATGTTCACCAAAATCTAGTCATTTTGTCCTTGTCACATACCAACCTCTCCACCAAATTTCATCTGAATCTGTGCACAACTTTTTGAGATATCCTGTTCACAAACAGACAGATAGGGGTGAAAACATAACCTCCATCCACCTTCGGTGGTGGAGGTAATGAGATATCTCACTGAGAATCCTTATGTATTGAGTGCGTCACCCCAGGGTCTTTTTCCATAACTGCAATAATATTGTTGTGTGGCTGCCTTTGATTAAAATCAGACGGTCACGGAAGCTCTGGAGGTGAAAACTCAGCGGCGGACTCCAAAAACAAAAAGCTACACAAAAGTGTGCGGGATGGAGGGAGGCGGCACAGGAGCCCTGCAGTCTTACCTGTTAAATAAACAACACGGAAACTGCGTTCAGATATATATATAGAAAAATAATACAAGGGTTTATTCACAAGGATGGTGGGACAGAAAAAGCACGCGCCGGTAATAAATGTCGTAATCGGGACGTCCCCACACGACAGATTTCGGATACGAGACGAGGGAATGAATTACGAAAAGAAACGTTCGTTATGTTTGGTGTATGTGGTGTGCGGTCTTATCTGTCCGTCGTCTTGTCCCCACGCGGCTCCAAGCTCCGGCACGAAGAAACCCTTCGTCCGCTAGCACGCTTCGCTAGGCCCTGATGCGACTTGCTCCGCTGCACACCACGAGGTCCCGCCCGCTCAGCACCAACACTCGCTCCCTGCACCAACAGCACCGCGAAGGGCCGAGCACCGCTCCAAGCACCACCATGAACGCGATCTCCAACACGAGCACGAACTCAGAACGAAGCAGAGAAGAGCAGCCCCAAGAGAGCAGCGAAGAAGAACGGGCCAAAAGGGAGAGAGAGCAAGAGGAAAGCAAATGGGACTGCACGCTATGAAAACGCAGAGCCAAGAGCGCCGAGAGAGAAAATGTCATGCAGCGCGCCCTTTTATGACCTTCGTCGACTCTCCTCCAATGTTGTGCTTGCTGGTGCCCTGTCATTGGCCGAGTGCCTCCCGCACTGTGGTGTTCTCGCCCCTCCCCCTGCCCAATCAACAGTCCTCCTGGGCGTGGCCCCCAGCCTTGCCACGAGACTGGTTGCTAGGCTAGCCGGAGGTGTGGTCGGCGGCGGCTCCATCGGCGGCGCCCCGGTCTGGCTTCCTGCCTGTCTTCCAAAGTCGTCGTGGTAAGGGAGGGGAATTAATTACTGTGTGCACTAAAGGGCCTATCTACATGTTTATAGGAGTGCATGGCCATAAGGGACAAAGGTTTGACAACAGAGGGGACGACGACCAAAGGAATCTTATCCATATTCCCTGCACTATTTAGCACGCCCTGCTCCCTCGTAGCGGGCACATCAATACAGCTTATACCGACAACCTGGGCTAACATATAACTTATTACGGGGTAGATTCCCTATCGCGACAGTCGTATACCTACCTATACAGATCTACCTGGCTCTAGATATTCCTTTACCCCCCAGACATAACAGTACATACCAACAATTATTTTTTTTAGCTGCAACCACGAACGCTGTAAATGAAGATTTATAGCTGCAGACAAAGAGGATTGTGTTAGTTGGATGAAATAGCACGTCCTCGTTCATGCTGAGGAAATTATTTATGTTGACAGGCTTGCTTTAAGCATGACTAATGTTGGCTATGTGGTTTTTTTTGTTGTCCTTAAATTGCCTCAATATGTTTCGTTTATTTACTCTCAGATAGTTGTTTCTTTCCTGCAGGACAGTACAAATAAAGCAGTGCAAGTGAAAGGTGACAATGAAGAAGAGTATTATGAAGACAGAGGCCTGTATGATGGCCTCGAAGAGGAGTTTCCTTTGGGGTTTGATCCTGAGGCGGTGACAGAGGGCCGCTCGGGAAAGCTGCGAGTACTGCAGGCCTTGCTCGATGCATTACACAGGTGTCCTTCACCTGAACGGTATGAGCATTGCACTTTTCTGAAAGTGTGAATATCAAATATATGGTCACTAGAAAGTTCACTGAAGGTCATAGAGTCGGGCCTTGTCTTAAAAGCGATCTGAACTAATACGATTTTTGTGGGAAAATTTAGGGGTCAGAGCTACAGCTTGAATTTGGGACCCTTGGATTGCTTGGGGACAGACCATGCTGTTGCACTAACCCAGCACCCTACAACAGCGTTGTTCTGGTGTCCAACTCAACGCGTGCCCTTGATGTTTTGGCCCGATGCTGCACCGCCTGGGGCTATGGCACACTGCGCCTGGATGGGCGCACACCCGTTTCTCAGCGGCAACGACTCGTGGAGACGTTCAACTTGCCCCCTGTATCAGACGCACTTGATGTGCCCTCCGTCTTCTTGCTGAGCTCAAAGGCTGGTGGTGTGGGCCTCAGCCTTGTTGGTGCCTCACGACTTGTCCTATATGATGTTGATTGGAATCCTGCCAATGATATTCAGGTGTGTGCAATTTGCGTAATCATCGTCGTCATGATTATTATTATAACAATTTTGATGATGCCAATAATACTAATGATATTGTTTTTGTACCGTAGGCTATGGCACGGGTGTGGAGAGATGGACAATCTAAAACTGTACATATTTATCGACTTTTGACCACAGGTAAATAACTACAAGGAAGTATTCTACACCCATTTTGATCAAAGTAGATGGTAATTATTATTATTATTATTATTTTATTTTTATTTTTATGTATACAAGATCGAGGCTCGTGTAAGAGCTAACAACAACAAACAACAACATGCATTTTAAGGCCATTTTCCCTGCAAGAGCGGGGTTTAGCCTTGCGGTCCCCATGACAATCTTCTCCATTTTGCCCTATTTTCTGCATCTCCCCTTGTTAACCCCCTTGCCCGCATTTCTTCTTCGACCATCTTTAGCCAAGTCTTTCTCGGTCTTCCCCGTCCTCTACTTCCTTCTACATTCATTTCCATCACTCTTCTCAACCAGTCACTTTCATCCTTCCTCAACACATGACCAAACCATCTCAACCTGTTCCTCTTCACAGCATCCATCACAGGCTCTATTTCCATCATCTTTCGCAATTCATCATTTGTCTTCCTCTCCCTCAACGATACTCCACACATCCACTGAACCATTCGCATTTCCACCCTTTCCAGCCTTCGTTGCTGCTCTTTGTTCATTACCCATGTCTCGCTCCCATAAATCATAACTCTTCTCACACATGCAGCATACACCTTTCCCTTCAGCTTCAACCACACTCCCCTCCTCGTCAGCACGCCACTCAGTTCCCGAAACTTCTTCCATGCACATCTCACTCCAGCAACCGTTGCCGAGTCTGATCCACTTTCTCCATTCAGCATGACTCCTAGGTAACAAAATGTGTTCACACCTTCCAGCTTCACGCCGTCTCCAAGATGCAACTCAACATTTCCTCCATCTACAGCTCCCTCTATGCACACCTTACACTTGAATGTAGCTGACACACTGGTTAATGACCCTCTCAAACCACTACATTTTTGATTAACCCGCTCAGCTCACATTGCACATTGAATGGAATTCACTCCGACGCCCTTCCGGCACACAGCACACGGCCACTTCCCAGTTCTTTCCACCTCACCACATGCTTTACCACTTGCCATCACCTTCGTTTTTCCGATATTCACTTTCAGACCTTTTGTCTCCATACATTCCTTCCACTTGTTCATCTTCTCCTTCAGTCCATCCATACTTTCTGCAATCAACACCAGATCATCTGCATACAACAACTCCCACGGTAAACCCTCCTTTATGTTCCGAGCTAGCACCTCCATCACAGCTACAAATAGTAGTGGACTTAGTACCGACCCCTGATGCACTCCCACCTTCACCTCAAACTCACCACTGTTCCCGTCCTTCGTCCTTACAGCTGTGCGCACTCTTTTGTACATTGCCATCACGACTCTGATCAACCATTCTTCCACTCCTAACTTCCTCAATGCCCTTGTCATTACTTCACGTGGAACCCTATCAAATGCTTTCTCCAGATCAACAAACCCAATAAACAACTTCGTCCTCTTCTCCATGTACTTCTCCTGCAACTGACTCACAATAAAAAGCGCGTCTGTCGTTCCTCTTCCTGGCATAAATCCAAACTGCATTTCGTCAATCTTCACTTTCTTCCTTATCCTCCTCTCCAACACCCTTTTCAATACCTTCATTCCATGCTCCAATAACTTTATCGCTCGATACGAGCCACAGTCCAGAGGGTCACCTTTCCCCTTGTATAGAGGGACGAGAGTAATCAGTTCCCAATCCACTGGAATGCGGCCTTCTTTCACCACCAGATTGCAGATCTCTGTCATTCTCTTCACACCCCAATTTCCCGCTGCCTTCAACATATCTCCCACAACTCCCGTCGGGCTTTTCGGTTTTCTACTCTTCATTGCTTTTATCGCTTCCTCAACTTCCTTCTCGGTTGTCTTCTCTGCCGGTCCTAAAACTGGGTTACTCTCTATGTTGCCATCCCATTCATTCTCTGCATTCAACAGCATTTCCATATATCTCTTCCATCTTCCTTTAATTCCATCTGGGTCCACAATGATTTGTCCCACTTCATCCTTCAAGCAACTCACCCCCATCACATCACACCTCTCTTTCGCTATCTGTTTTGCAATCCTGAATACCGCTCTCTGACCCTCTTCCAAATCCAAGCGTTCTCCGAACATTTTCCTGCATCCCTCCTGCGCCTTTGCTGCCTCTTTCGTTGCAGCCTTCTTGGCTGTCTTATAACTTTCCTGCTCTGCTTTTTCTGCTCCCGTACCCTTCGCCTTCTGCCACTCCTTGAACTTCTTCCTCTTCTCGTCAATCTTCTTTCCAACTCCATCATCCCACCACCTTGTTTCCGAGTGCCTCGGTGGTCCTTTTGTCCATCCACATACCTCACCAACGGCTCCCAACAGACTATCTTTCATTGACATCCAACCACGTTCAAGCTCAACCACATCATCCTCTACAATACTCAGCCTCTCTTTTAATGCCTCCCTCACTGTCATCTCTTTCAATCTCCACACCTTCATTCTCGGTTGGTACTTCACCCGCCGAGCTCTCCTTGCATCTTTCACCCTTATGTCGCAGACAACCAAGTGGTGCTGTGAAACAGCCTCCTCCCCCGGGATCACCTTTGTGTCCCGGAGGTGCCCCCTACATGTAAGAGCTAACTAACATTGATCACAAAAAGACAAAGTGACACATAAAACATAAAACATATGATAAAGCGAGCGGGAGAACAAGATGGAGAGCAGGGACATCAGGAGATCTATGGGAGGGAGACGGCTTTGGGGGAGGAGGCATGGGTTGGGAGTGGGGGGAGGGGGGCGGGGGGGTGGGAGAGGTAAAAAAAAAAAAACCACATGGACACTGCTCGGACTTCCAGGAAAGAAGTCGGTATTTCAAAAAAGTGGATCTGGGGTGAATTAACGGGGATAATTAACGGGATCTGGGGTGGGGTGAACGGGGGTAGAAAAGATCAAGATTTTGGATGGGGGAAGATAAGAGATGGTGGTGAACAGCTGTTTTAAAGACCTGGAGGGAGGAGTGGGATTGAAGAGAGTGAGGGTGTTTGTTCCAAAGGTGGGAGAAAAGAGGAGTGAAGATGAATAGAGAGTCTTGATTTTGGCAGTTATAAGCCATCCACCTATAAGCGTGAAGTCACACAAATGTAGGTTGATTCGGTGTTCGTGACGAAGCCTCTCCCTCCCCATATCCTCACCTTGAATGGGATGTGATTTTGTGCAATTTATCATTGGGAGGATATCCCATTTGTGTAAGGATTTGCATTCTATATTCATTTTGCTTTTGTTACCTTTCATCAAAGGGAAGCAAAGGAATAGTTACAACATGATAATCTTGGTCTGGATTGCCTATCTGTGCAGGTACTATTGAAGAGAAGATGTACCAAAGGCAAGTGACCAAACAGGCCCTTTCAGGGAGCGTGGTAGATGTTGGGGGCGAGACCGAGCACACGCGCTTCTCGGCTGATGAATTGCGACATCTCTTTTTATTGGACACCTCCACGGACTGTGCCACCCACACCATGCTTGCTTGTCCTTGTTCTGGTGATGGACATCCTGCAGGTGATATATTCTCACAATACCTGTTGGCCCACATTGCCATTCATTCAGTGATCTCAAGATCCTTATAGGATTGGTATAAAACATACAATGTAAAATGGAATGGTATTATGGACGACGTTTCTTATCGGTTTTTAAACGTTAATTTACACTGGAGATTCAATGCTCTTTGATATGGCAGGAACCAAGTTTAAATATCCGTCGAGATCATTATACGTTTAGTAAAATTTTTAATGCTTAAACACCGTTCAGAAATAACCTATCACCTTTCATGAAAGCCTGAAGAAGTAGAATGACAATCGGTAGAGAACATACAGTGCATTCAGAAAGTATTCAGACCCCTTCACTTTTTTCACATTTTGTTATGTTGCAGCCTTATGCTGAAATCGTTTAAATTCATTTTTTCCCTCATCAATCTACACTCAATACCCCATAAAGACAAAGAGAAAACAGGATTTTAGAAAGTTTTGCAAATTTATTAAAAAGAAAAAACTGAAATATCACATTGACATAAGTATTCATACCCTTTGCTATGACAGTTGAAACTTAGCTCAGGTGCCTCCCATTTCTCTTGATCATCTTTGAGATGTTTCCACACCTTGATTGGAGTCCACCTGTGGTAAATTCAAATGATTGGACATGATTTGGAAAGGCACACACCTGTCTATATAAGGTATCACAGCTGACAATGCATATCAGAGCAAAAACCAAGCCATGAGGTCGAAGGAACTGCCTGCAGAGCTCAGAGACAGGATTGTGTCGATGTGCAGATCTGGGGAAGCCTACAAAACAAATTTCTGCTGCATTGAAGGTTCCCAAGAGCACAATGGCCTCCATAACTCTTAAATGGAAGAAGTTTGGAACAACCAGGACTCTTCCTGGAGCTGGCCACCCGGCCAAACTGAGCAATCGGGGGAGAAGGGCCTTGGTAAGAGAGGTGACCAAGAACTCGATGGTCACTCTGGCCGAGCTCCAGAGCTCCTGTGTGGAGATGGGAAAAACTTCCAGAAGGACAACCATCACTGCAACACTCCACCGATCTGGGCTTTATGGCAGAGTGGCCAGACGGAAGCCTCTCCTCAGTGAAAGACACATGAAAGCCCACAGAATCTTGTTTCTCACAGTCTGAGAGTCCTGTAAGTGCTTTTTTGCAAACTCCAAGCGGGCTTTCATGTGTCTTTCACTGAGGAGTTCTTTCTAAAATCCTGTTTCCTCTTTGTCATTTTGGGGTATTGAGTGTAGATTGAGGGAAAAAATGAATTTAAACGATTTCAGCATGAGGCTTCAACATAACAAAATGTGAAAAAAGCGAAGGGGTCTGAATACTTTCTGAATGCACTGTACATCCGCCAGGCTGAACAGTTTATGGCTTGTATGTTACTGATAGGCCAGATCTGAATCTGGGCCTGAACCAAAATCGAATCACTTGTCCTTCTCGCCTAACCAACTCATCCATCTACTTTTGCCATAATTCGTCCACACATTTTTGAAATATCATACTATATATCGTTTCTCACCCCTATCGCTCAATGGTGAAGAATTGCTTTGAAAAATTAAAAAAAATTCATATCTGGATCTGTTTTCGGATCTTCACCAAATTCGAATCGATTCGTCCTTGTCACACACCTAACCTGTCCACCACGTTTCGTCCGAATCCGTCCATAACATTTTGAGATATCGTGCTATATATCAGTTTTAGCCCTATCGCTCAATGGTGAAGAATCACTTGGTATTAAAAAAAACTCTCGTATCCAGATCTTCACCAAATTCGAATCAATTCTTCTTTGTCACACACACAGCCTGTCCGCCAGATTTCGGCCGAATCCGTCCATAACTTTTTCAGATATCCGTTTTAGTCCTTTCACTCAATGGTGAAGAATCACTTAAAAAAATTATCTGATCCGGATCCAGATTTTCATTAAGTTCTAATCATTTCATCCTTGTCACATACCCAACTTCTCCACCAAAGTTCTTCCGAATCCATCCAAAACTTTGAGTTGTCCTGTTAACAAACAGACAGCGGTGAAAACATAACCTCCGCCCGCCTTCAGTAGCGTAGATAACGAGTGATTCTCTCCATTTTGGAAGAGGCTCAATTTTGAAATAATTAATGTGTCATTATCAAGCACAAGCAGCACAATACTCCATTGGGCTCCAGGATAAAGACCTCGTCTTGTCTTTATTAAGATGTTCAAATTTACCAAGGAAGGATAGCACGACAGAAAACGCCCAGTCCACAACTGGCTTCTGAAGCCAGATTTGATATATATGATCTGCCCAGGTGTGGTTGGAGCTGATGGTGGCATTGGGGTGCTTTTACATAAATTACAAGCACATTAATAGATAAGGGCCAAATACATACAGTACATGGGATTTGAATCTGGGTTCCCTGTATCATGAGCCATTGGTTCAGATTGACACTAACAGGCTAAAGTAAAAAGTTACTGAAAAATCCTTGCTCTTGTTTGGGATTCTGGGCCTTCATTCATTGTTGAGAGAGAACCATCGGTATATCCAAAGCTTGTAAACCAATATGATTATGGGATTAGAGTTATGGTTAGGGTCCAAAGCATTTCTTTAATGGCATTTCAGGCTTATTGAAGAACTGCGACACAAATGATGCACACAATGCAGACAGAGACATTAGATGATACTGGACTTAACTTTTTTATTTTAAACATTAGACAAACATAGCTGGTGACTTTGGGCAAAGTGACGTAACTTTCCCGTGCACTTAGGGTGCCGGGGGATGCTCTCTTGTGACATAATTTTACCTCCACTACCGAATGTGGATGGAACTTATGTTTTCACCCTTGTCGGTCTCTCTGTCTGTCTGTTTGTTTGTCTGGGTCGAGGATATCTTAAAAATTATGAACAGATTTGGACGAAACTTGTTGGGCATGTTGGGTATATCACAAGGACGAATTGATCAGATTTTGGTGAATATCCAGATCTGGATATGAGAATTTTTGTTTGATTTTTGTTTGAAGTGATTCTTCACTTTTGAGTGATGGGGCTAAAAACGTTAAATAGCACGATATCTCAAAACGATATGTACGGATTCGGAAGAATCTCAATGGACAGGTTGGGTGTGTGACAAGGACGAATTGATTGGAAGCATTGACTATAGGAAGCCAAACTTCCAATAGAGATGTGTAGGAAGCTAATTCATGGCTATAGGAAGCCAAATTTCCAATACAGAGGTGTCGGAAGCTAAATTCATGGCTATAGGAAGCCAAACTTCCAATAGAGATGTGTAGGAGGCTAATTCATGGCTATAGGAAGCCAAACTTCGAATAGAGAGGTGTCGGAAGCTAATTCATGGCTCTAGGAAGCCAAACTTCGAATAGAGAGGTGTCGGAAGCTAATTCATGGCTATAGGAAGCCAAACTTCCAATAGAGATGTGTACGAAGCTAATGCATGGCTATAGGAAGCCAAACTTCGAATAGAGATGTGTAGGAAGCTAATTCATGGCTATAGGAAGCCAAACTTCGAATAGAGAGGTGTCGGAAGCTAATTCATGGCTACAGGAAGCCAAACTGCCAATAGAGATGTGTAGGAAGCTAATTCATGGCTATAGGAAGCCAAACTGCCAATGGAGAGGTGTCGGAAGCTAATTAATGGCTATAGGAAGCCAAACTGCCAATGGAGAGGTGTGAGAAGCTAATTCATGGCTATAGGAAGCCAAACTGCCAATAGAGAGGTGTCGGAAGCTAATTCATGGCTATAGGAAGCCAAACTGCCAATAGAGACAGAGAGGTGTCGGAAGCTAATTCATGGCTATAGGAAGCCAAACTGCCAATAGAGACAGAGAGGTGTCGGAAGCTAATTCATGGCTATAGGAAGCCAAACTGCCAATAGAGAGGTGTCGGAAGCTAATTCATGGCTATAGGAAGCCACACTGCCAATAGAGAGGTGGCGGAAGCTAATTCATGGCTATTGGAAGCCAAACTGCCAGGAGAGATGTGTAGGAAGCTAATTCATGGCTTTTGGAAGCCAAACTGCCAATCGAGAGGTGTCGGAAGCTAATTCATGGCCAAAGGAAGCCAAACTGCCAATAGAGAGGTGTCGGAAGCGAATTCATGGCTATAGGAAGCCACACTGCCAATAGAGAGGTGTCGGAAGCTAATTCATGGCTTTCAGAAGCCACACTGCCAATAGAGAGGTGTCGGAAGCTAATTCATGGCTATAGGAAGCCAAACTGCCAGGAGAGATGCACAGATTTATCCCTTCTCGTCTTCAGTTGTCATACCCTTCCTCCCGTCCATGGTACACGGAATCTTGTGGTGAGGCTATTGCCCAGAAACAACTTGCTTTCGTCTCCTGGAAAGCAAATCCAACGGAAGGAAATCTCATTTCCTTTCACAAAGCCCGAAACAAGTGTGTGTCCACCCTCAGGAGAGCCAGGAAACAATATCTCTCCGTCCTCAGGACCGAACTCTCTTATCTGTCTCCCTCTTCCAAATCCTGGTGGCGTCTGGTGAAATCTGTTTCTGGTGTTTGTTCCCCCTCCATCCCCTCCCTCACCTTAAATGGCCACGCGGCTGACTCCGCACGTGAAAAAGCTGAATGCCTCAACTCTGTGTTTGCCTCGAAATCTTGTGTCCCAAACCCATCCCTCTCTGTACCCACCATACCCAGTCGTACCCAGCTGCTCCTGGACTCTGTGTCCTTTCCTCCTGACAAGGTGGAAAAGTTTCTGTCAACCCTCGACTCTGATTCTGCAACTGGACCTGACGGCATCAGCCCAAGGGTCCTAAAATCATGTTCTTCCGCTCTTTCACTCCCTCTGTTCTCTTCACCCTCTCTTTTGCTCAAGGTCATCTTCCATCTGCTTGGAAATCTGCCAACATCACCGCTTTGCACAAAAAAGGTGCAAAAACAGATCCCAGCAACTACAGACCAATCAGCCTTCTCCCAATTATCAGCAAAGTCATGGAATCCATCATTGCTTCAGATATGAAATCTTTCCTCTTCTCCAATGGCTTGATCTCTGATCATCAATTTGGTTTCAGACCTGGTCACTCTACTCTGGACATGCTGCTTCTGCTTTCTCAACAATGGATGGAGGTCCTCAATGCCAAACAGGAAATTAGAGCAGTCTCCCTTGACATATCACGTGCCTTCGATACGGTCTGGCACCCCGCTCTGCTCATCAAACTCTCCTCTTTTGGTATCCATGGAAATCTCCACGCATGGCTGGTGGACTTCCTCTCTAGTCGTAGTCAACGTGTGGCCCTGAATGGGTTTCTCTCATCTCCTCTTCCTGTTCAGGCTGGAGTTCCCCAAGGCAGTGTTCTGGGCCCTGTGCTTTTTCTGGTCTTCATCAATGATCTCTCTGACTCTCTTGAAAATCCTCTCTATCTCTTTGCTGACGACTCTACTCTCTGTCGCTCCATTCTTCATCCCTCAGATCGGCAGTCTGCAGCCTCCTCACTCTCTGCAGACCTTGACAAAATCACAGACTGGGCAAACAAGTGGAACATGTCTTTCAATCCTGACAAATCTCACACTCTTACGATGTCTCTCCGAAAAGACTGACTGGACAACCCTCCCATCCTCTTTCTGAATAATCCTCTCCAAGAAGTTCTGTCACTCAAGCTTTTGGGTCTCACTATCTGCCATGATCTTTCCTGGAAAAACCACATTTCAAATCTGGCTACCAAAGCCAGTCGCCGACTGGGCATCCTCCGTCGTGCGAAGTCCTTCCTTGGCACACCTGAGCTCCTCACCACATACAAGGCTTTCATCCGCAGCTCAATGGAATACTGCTCTCCCCTCTGGGCTGGTGCTCCTGCCTCACACCTAGCTCGCCTTCACGCTGTTGAAACCAAAGCATTCAGAATCATTGGAATCTCCCGCGATGAAGCTAACTCCAAGGGCCTCTCACTCACTCACCGCAGGCAGGTTGGTGGTCTTTCCGTCTTCTACCGACTCCTCTCTGGCCTTGCCCCCCCAGCTCTCTCTGGGCTCTGTCCCGCAAATATTCCTACAGGTCGCACAAGATCTGCCTGCAACCCTCTTTTGGTTAAACTGCCAAAATCAAGACTCTCTGCTCACCTTCACTCCTTCATTCCTCTTTTCTCCCGCCTCTGGAACAAACTCCCTCACTCTCTTCAATCCCACTCCACCCTCCAAGTCTTTAAAACAGCTGTTTACCACCATCTCTTATCTTCCCCCATCCAAAACCTTGACCTTTTCTACCCCCGCTAATTTCACCCCAATTCCACTTTTTGAAATACCAACTTTTGTCCTGGAAGTCCTTGGTGTCCTTGTGCTTTATACTTCTCCCTCCTCCCCCCGGGCCCTCTCCCTTCCACACATCTCCCTGCTCTCGGATGTTGTGTGTGTGTGCTTCCCCTTTTCTCCCCATCTTGTCTTCCGCTCCCTCTTTTTGTGTATTTTGTTTGTCTGGTCGATTTGTTTGTGAAGTTAATGTTAGCTCTTTCACGAGCCTCGATTCAGTATACAAAAAAAGAAAAAAAAAGAAAAAAAAAAAGATGTGTAGGAAGCTAATTCATGGTGATAGGAAGCCAAACTGCCAGTAGAGATGTGTTGGAAGCTAAGTCATGGCTATAGAAAGCCAAACTGCCAGTAGAGAGGTGGAGGAAGCTCATTCATGGCTCTAGGAAGCCAAACTGCCAATAGAGATGTGTAGGAAGCTCATTCATGGCTATAGGAAGCCAAACTTCCAATAGAGAGGTGTCGGAAGCTAATTCATGGCTAAAGGAAGCCAAACCTCCAATGGAGAGGTGTAGGAAGCTCATTCATGGCTACAGGAAGTCAAACTGCCAATAGAGATGTGTAGGAAGCTCATTCATGGCGAGGGGAAGCCAAACTGCCAGTCGAGAGGTGTAGGAAGTTAATTCATGGCTATGGGAAGCCAAACTGCCAATAGAGATGTGTCGGAAGCTAATTCATGGCTATAGGAAGCCAAACTGCCAAAAGAGAGGTGTCGAAAGCTAATTCATGGCTATAGGAAGCCAAACTGCCTATAGAGAGGTGTCGGAAACTCAGTCATGGCTATAGGAAGCCAAACTTCCAATGGAGAGGTGTCGGAAGCTCATTCATGGCTATAGGAAGCGAAACTGCCAATAGAGAGGTGTCGGAAGGTCATTCATGGCTAAAGGAAGCGAAACTGCCAGTAGAGAGGTGTCGGAAGCTAATTCATGGCTATTGGAAGCCAAACTGCCAGGAGAGATGTGTAGGAAGCTAGTTCATGGCTTTTGGAAGCCAAACTGCCAATCGAGAGGTGTCGGAAGCTAATTCATGGCCAAAGGAAGCCAAACTGCCAATAGAGAGGTGTCGGAAGCTAATTCATGGCTTTCGGAAGCCACACTGCCAATAGAGAGGTGTCGGAAGCTAATTCATGGCTATAGGAAGCCAAACTGCCAGGAGAGATGCACAGATTTATCCCTTCTCGTCTTCAGTTGTCATACCCTTCCTCCCGTCCATGGTACACGGAATCTTGTGGTGAGGCTATTGCCCAGAAACAACTTGCTTTCGTCTCCTGGAAAGCAAATCCAACGGAAGGAAATCTCATTTCCTTTCACAAAGCCCGAAACAAGTGTGTGTCCACCCTCAGGAGAGCCAGGAAACAATATCTCTCCGTCCTCAGGACCGAACTCTCTTATCTGTCTCCCTCTTCCAAATCCTGGTGGCGTCTGGTGAAATCTGTTTCTGGTGTTTGTTCCCCCTCCATCCCCTCCCTCACCTTAAATGGCCACACGGCTGACTCCGCACGTGAAAAAGCTGAATGCCTCAACTCTGTGTTTGCCTCTAAATCTTGTGTCCCAAACCCATCCCTCTCTGTACCCACCATACCCAGTCGTACCCAGCTGCTCCTGGACTCTGTGTCCTTTCCTCCTGACAAGGTGGAAAAGTTTCTGTCAACCCTCGACTCTGATTCTGCAACTGGACCTGACGGCATCAGCCCAAGGGTCCTAAAATCATGTTCTTCCGCTCTTTCACTCCCCCTCTCTGTTCTCTTCACCCTCTCTTTTGCTCAAGGTCATCTTCCATCTGCTTGGAAATCTGCCAACATCACCGCTTTGCACAAAAAAGGTGCAAAAACAGATCCCAGCAACTACAGACCAATCAGCCTTCTCCCAATTATCAGCAAAGTCATGGAATCCATCATTGCTTCAGATATGAAATCTTTCCTCTTCTCCAATGGCTTGATCTCTGATCATCAATTTGGTTTCAGACCTGGTCACTCTACTCTGGACATGCTGCTTCTGCTTTCTCAACAATGGATGGAGGTCCTCAATGCCAAACAGGAAATTAGAGCAGTCTCCCTTGACATATCACGTGCCTTCGATACGGTCTGGCACCCCGCTCTGCTCATCAAACTCTCCTCTTTTGGTATCCATGGAAATCTCCACGCATGGCTGGTGGACTTCCTCTCTAGTCGTAGTCAACGTGTGGCCCTGAATGGGTTTCTCTCATCTCCTCTTCCTGTTCAGGCTGGAGTTCCCCAAGGCAGTGTTCTGGGCCCTGTGCTTTTTCTGGTCTTCATCAATGATCTCTCTGACTCTCTTGAAAATCCTCTCTATCTCTTTGCTGACGACTCTACTCTCTGTCGCTCCATTCTTCATCCCTCAGATCGGCAGTCTGCAGCCTCCTCACTCTCTGCAGACCTTGACAAAATCACAGACTGGGCAAACAAGTGGAACATGTCTTTCAATCCTGACAAATCTCACACTCTTACGATGTCTCTCCGAAAAGACTGACTGGACAACCCTCCCATCCTCTTTCTGAATAATCCTATCCAAGAAGTTCTGTCACTCAAGCTTTTGGGTCTCACTATCTGCCATGATCTTTCCTGGAAAAACCACATTTCAAATCTGGCTACCAAAGCCAGTCGCCGACTGGGCATCCTCCGTCGTGCGAAGTCCTTCCTTGGCACACCTGAGCTCCTCACCACATACAAGGCTTTCATCCGCAGCTCAATGGAATACTGCTCTCCCCTCTGGGCTGGTGCTCCTGCCTCACACCTAGCTCGCCTTCACGCTGTTGAAACCAAAGCATTCAGAATCATTGGAATCTCCCGCGATGAAGCTAACTCCAAGGGCCTCTCACTCACTCACCGCAGGCAGGTTGGTGGTCTTTCCGTCTTCTACCGACTCCTCTCTGGCCTTGCCCCCCCAGCTCTCTCTGGGCTCTGTCCCGCAAATATTCCTACAGGTCGCACAAGATCTGCCTGCAACCCTCTTTTGGTTAAACTGCCAAAATCAAGACTCTCTGCTCACCTTCACTCCTTCATTCCTCTTTTCTCCCGCCTCTGGAACAAACTCCCTCACTCTCTTCAATCCCACTCCACCCTCCAAGTCTTTAAAACAGCTGTTTACCACCATCTCTTATCTTTCCCCATCCAAAACCTTGACCTTTTCTACCCCCGCTAATTTCACCCCAATTCTACTTTTTGAAATACCAACTTTTGTCCTGGAAGTCCTTGGTGTCCTTGTGGTTTATACTTCTCCCTCCCCCCCCCCCCCCCTTCCCACGCCTCCTCCCCCCGGGCCCTCTCCCTTCCACACATCTCCCTGCTCTCGGATGTTGTGTGTGTGTGCTTCCCCATTTCTCCCCATCTTCTCTTCCGCTCCCTCTTTTTGTGTATTTTGTTTGTCTGGTCGATTTGTTTGTGAAGTTAATGTTAGCTCTTTCACGAGCCTCGATTCAGTATACAAAAAAAGAAAAAAAAAGAAAAAAAAAAGATGTGTAGGAAGCTAATTCATGGTGATAGGAAGCCAAACTGCCAGTAGAGATGTGTTGGAAGCTAAGTCATGGCTATAGAAAGCCAAACTGCCAGTAGAGAGGTGGAGGAAGCTCATTCATGGTTCTAGGAAGCCAAACTGCCAATAGAGATGTGTAGGAAGCTCATTCATGGCTATAGGAAGCCAAACTTCCAATAGAGAGGTGTCGGAAGCTAATTCATGGCTATAGGAAGCCAAACCTCCAATGGAGAGGTGTAGGAAGCTCAGTCATGGCTACAGGAAGTCAAACTGCCAATAGAGATGTGTAGGAAGCTCATTCATGGCGAGGGGAAGCCAAACTGCCAGTCGAGAGGTGTAGGAAGTTAATTCATGGCTATAGGAAGCGAAACTGCCAGTGGAGAGGTGTTGAAGGCTAATTCATGGCTATGGGAAGCCAAACTGCCAATAGAGAGGTCTATGAAGCTCATTCATAGCTATAGGAAGCGAAACTGCCAGCAGAGAGGTGCAGGAAGCTCATTCATGGCTATGGGAAGCCAAACTGCCAATAGAGAGGTGTAGGAAGCTCATTCATGGCTATGGTAAGCCAAACTGCCAATAGAGAGGTGTCGGAAGCGCATTCATGGCTACAGAAAGCGAACCTGCCAATAGAGAGGTCTAGGAAGCTCATTCATAGCTATAGGAAGCGAAACTGCCAGCAGAGAGGTGCAGGAAGCTAATTCATGGCTATAGGAAGCCACACTGCCAATAGAGAGGTGTGGGAAGCTAATTCATGGCCATAGGAAGCCACACTGCCAATAGAGAGGTGTCGGAAGCTAATTCATGGCTATAGGAAGCGACACTGCCAATAGAGAGGTGTCGGAAGCTAATTCATGGCTATAGGAAGCCAAACTGCCAGGAGAGATGTGTAGGAAGCTAATTCATGGCTATAGGAAGCCAAACTGCCAGTAGAGATGTGTTGGAAGCTAAGTCATGGCTAAAGGAAGCCAAACTGCCAGTGGAGATGTTTAGGAAGCCAATTCATGGCGAGGGGAAGCCAAACTGCCAATAGAGATGTGTAGGAAGCTCATTCATGGCTATAGGAAGCCAAATTCCAATAGAGAGGTGTCGGAAGCTAATTCATGGCTATAGGAAGCCAAACTTCCAATAGAGATGTGTAGGAAGCTCATTCATGGCGAGGGGAAGCCAAACTGCCAGTCGAGAGGTGTAGGAAGCGAATTCATGGCTATAGGAAGCGACACTGCCAATAGAGAGGTGTCGGAAGCTAATTCATGGCTATAGGAAGCCAAACTGCCAGGAGAGATGTGTAGGAAGCTAATTCGTGGCTATAGGAAGCCAAACTGCCAATAGAGATGTGTATGAAGCTCATTCATGGCTATAGGAAGCCAAACTTCCAATAGAGAGGTGTCGGAAGCTAATTCATGGCTATAGGAAGCCAAACTTCCAATAGAGATGTGTAGGAAGCTCATTCATGGCGAGGGGAAGCCAAACTGCCAGTCGAGAGGTGTAGGAAGCGAATTCATGGCTATAGGAAGCGAAACTGCCAGTAGAGAGGTGTTGGAAGTTAATTCATGGCTATGGGAAGCCAAACTGCCAATAGAGATGTGTCGGAAGCTAATTCATGGCTATAGGAAGCCAAACTGCCAAAAGAGAGGTGTCGAAAGCTAATTCATGGCTATAGGAAGCCAAACTGCCAATAGAGAGGTGTCGGAAACTCAGTCATGGCTATAGGAAGCCAAACTTCCAATGGAGAGGTGTTGGAAGCTCATTCATGGCTAAAGGAAGCCAAACTTCCAATAGAGATGTGTAGGAAGCTCAATCATGGTGAGGAGAAGCCAAACTGCCAGTCGAGAGGTGTCGGAGGCGAATTCATGGCTATAGGAAGCGAAACTGCCAGTAGAGAGGTGTTGGAAGCTAATTCATGGCTATGGGAAGCCAAACTGCCAATAGAGATGTGTCGGAAGCTAATTCATGGCTATAGGAAGCCAAACTGCCAAAAGAGAGGTGTCGAAAGCTAATTCATGGCTATAGGAAGCCAAACTGCCAATAGAGAGGTGTCGGAAACTCAGTCATGGCTATAGGAAGCCAAACTTCCAATGGAGAGGTGTCGGAAGCTTATTCATGGCTATAGGAAGCGAAACTGCCAATAGAGAGGTGTCGGAAGCTCATTCATGGCTAAAGGAAGCGAAACTGCCAGTAGAGAGGTGTCGGAAGCTAATTCATGGCTAAATAAAGCGAAACTGCCAGTAGAGAGGTGTAGGAAGCTCATTCATGGCTATCGGAAGCCAAACGGCCAGAAGAGAGGTGTAGGAAGGGAATTCATGGCTATAGGAAGCCAAACTGCCAGTAGAGAGGTGCAGGAAGCTCATTCATGGCTATGGGAAGCCAAACTGCCAATAGGGAGGTGTCGGAAGCTCATTCATGGCTACAGGAAGCGAACCTGCCATTATAGAGGTGTAGGAAGCTCATTCATAGCTATAGGAAGGGAAACTGCCAGCAGAGAGGTGCAGGAAGCTCATTCATGGCTATTGGAAGCGAAACTGCTTGTAGAGATGTGTTGGAAGCTCATTCATGGCTATAGGAAGCCAAACTGCCAGTAGAGATGTGTCGGAAACTCATTCATGGCTATAGGAAGCGAAACTGCCAATAGAGAGGTGTCGGAAACTCATTCATGGCTATAGGAAGCCAAACTTCCAATGGAGAGGTGTCGGAAGCTCATTCATGGCAAAAGGAAGTGAAACTGCCAGTAGAGAGGTGTTGGAAGCTCATTCATGGCTAAAGGAAGCGAAACTGCCAATAGAGATGTGTCGGAAACTCATTCATGGCTATAGGAAGCCAAACTTCCAATGGAGAGGTGTCGGAAGCTCATTCATGGCTATAGGAAGCGAAACTGCCAATAGAGAGGTGTCCGAAGCTCATTCATGGCTATAGGAAGCCAAACTTCCAATGGAGAGGTGTCGGAAGCTCATTCATGGCTATAGGAAGCCAAACTGCCAGCAGAGATGTGTTGGAAGCTAATTCATGGCTATAGGAAGCTAAACTGCCAAAAGAGAGGTGTCGGAAGCTAATTCATTGCTAAAGGAAGCCAAACTGCCAGTATAGATGTTTAGGAAGCCAATTCATGGCGTTAGGAAGCCAAACTGCCAGTCGAGAGGTGGATGAAGCTCATTCATGGCCATAGGAAGCCAAACTTCCAATAGAGAGGTGTCGGAAGCTAATTCATGGGTATAGGAAGCCAAATTTCCAATGGAGAGGTGTAGGAAGCTCATTCATGGCGAGAGGAAGCCAAACTGCCAATACAGATGTGGAGGAAGCTCATTCATGGCGAGAGGAAGCCAAACTGCCAGTAGAGAAGTGTAGGAAGCTAATTCATGGCTATAGAAAGCGAAACTGCCAGTAGAGAGGTGGAGGAAGCTAATTCATGGCTATAGGAAGCCAAACTGCCAATAGAGAGGTGTCGGAAGCTAATTCATGGCTATAGGAAGCCAAACTGCCAAAAGAGAGGTGTTGGAAGCTAATTCATGGCTACAGGAAGCCAAACTGCTAATAAGGAGGTGTCAGAAGCTAATTCATGGCGAAAGGAAGCGAAACTGCCAATGGAGAGGTGTAGGAAGCTCATGAATAGCTGTAGGAAGCCAAACTGCCAACAGAGAGGTGCAGGAAGCTCATTCATGGCTATAGGAAGCGAAACTGCCAGTAGAGAGGTGTCGGAATCTCATTCATGGCTATGGGAAGCCACACTGCCAATAGAGAGGTGTCGGAAGCTAATTCATGGCTATAGGAAGCCAAACTGCCAGGAGAGATGTGTAGGAAGCTAATTCGTGGCTATAGGAAGCCAAACTGCCAATAGAGATGTGTATGAAGCTCATTCATGGCTATAGGAAGCCAAACTTCCAATAGAGAGGTGTCGGAAGCTAATTCATGGCTATAGGAAGCCAAACTTCCAATAGAGATGTGTAGGAAGCTCATTCATGGCGAGGGGAAGCCAAACTGCCAGTCGAGAGGTGTAGGAAGCGAATTCATGGCTATAGGAAGCGAAACTGCCAGTAGAGAGGTGTTGGAAGTTAATTCATGGCTATGGGAAGCCAAACTGCCAATAGAGATGTGTCGGAAGCTAATTCATGGCTATAGGAAGCCAAACTGCCAAAAGAGAGGTGTCGAAAGCTAATTCATGGCTATAGGAAGCCAAACTGCCAATAGAGAGGTGTCGGAAACTCAGTCATGGCTATAGGAAGCCAAACTTCCAATGGAGAGGTGTTGGAAGCTCATTCATGGCTAAAGGAAGCCAAACTTCCAATAGAGATGTGTAGGAAGCTCAATCATGGTGAGGAGAAGCCAAACTGCCAGTCGAGAGGTGTCGGAGGCGAATTCATGGCTATAGGAAGCGAAACTGCCAGTAGAGAGGTGTTGGAAGCTAATTCATGGCTATGGGAAGCCAAACTGCCAATAGAGATGTGTCGGAAGCTAATTCATGGCTATAGGAAGCCAAACTGCCAAAAGAGAGGTGTCGAAAGCTAATTCATGGCTATAGGAAGCCAAACTGCCAATAGAGAGGTGTCGGAAACTCAGTCATGGCTATAGGAAGCCAAACTTCCAATGGAGAGGTGTCGGAAGCTTATTCATGGCTATAGGAAGCGAAACTGCCAATAGAGAGGTGTCGGAAGCTCATTCATGGCTAAAGGAAGCGAAACTGCCAGTAGAGAGGTGTCGGAAGCTAATTCATGGCTAAATAAAGCGAAACTGCCAGTAGAGAGGTGTAGGAAGCTCATTCATGGCTATCGGAAGCCAAACGGCCAGAAGAGAGGTGTAGGAAGGGAATTCATGGCTATAGGAAGCCAAACTGCCAGTAGAGAGGTGCAGGAAGCTCATTCATGGCTATGGGAAGCCAAACTGCCAATAGGGAGGTGTCGGAAGCTCATTCATGGCTACAGGAAGCGAACCTGCCATTATAGAGGTGTAGGAAGCTCATTCATAGCTATAGGAAGGGAAACTGCCAGCAGAGAGGTGCAGGAAGCTCATTCATGGCTATTGGAAGCGAAACTGCTTGTAGAGATGTGTTGGAAGCTCATTCATGGCTATAGGAAGCGAAACTGCCAGTAGAGATGTGTAGGAAGTTCATTCATGACTATAGGAAGCGAAACTGCCAATAGAGAGGTGTCGGAAACTCATTCATGGCTATAGGAAGCCAAACTTCCAATGGAGAGGTGTCGGAAGCTCATTCATGGCAAAAGGAAGTGAAACTGCCAGTAGAGAGGTGTTGGAAGCTCATTCATGGCTAAAGGAAGCGAAACTGCCAATAGAGATGTGTCGGAAACTCATTCATGGCTATAGGAAGCCAAACTTCCAATGGAGAGGTGTCGGAAGCTCATTCATGGCTATAGGAAGCGAAACTGCCAATAGAGAGGTGTCCGAAGCTCATTCATGGCTATAGGAAGCCAAACTTCCAATGGAGAGGTGTCGGAAGCTCATTCATGGCTATAGGAAGCCAAACTGCCAGCAGAGATGTGTTGGAAGCTAATTCATGGCTATAGGAAGCTAAACTGCCAAAAGAGAGGTGTCGGAAGCTAATTCATTGCTAAAGGAAGCCAAACTGCCAGTATAGATGTTTAGGAAGCCAATTCATGGCGTTAGGAAGCCAAACTGCCAGTCGAGAGGTGGATGAAGCTCATTCATGGCCATAGGAAGCCAAACTTCCAATAGAGAGGTGTCGGAAGCTAATTCATGGGTATAGGAAGCCAAACTTCCAATGGAGAGGTGTAGGAAGCTCATTCATGGCGAGAGGAAGCCAAACTGCCAATACAGATGTGGAGGAAGCTCATTCATGGCGAGAGGAAGCCAAACTGCCAGTAGAGAAGTGTAGGAAGCTAATTCATGGCTATAGAAAGCGAAACTGCCAGTAGAGAGGTGGAGGAAGCTAATTCATGGCTATAGGAAGCCAAACTGCCAATAGAGAGGTGTCGGAAGCTAATTCATGGCTATAGGAAGCCAAACTGCCAAAAGAGAGGTGTTGGAAGCTAATTCATGGCTACAGGAAGCCAAACTGCTAATAAGGAGGTGTCAGAAGCTAATTCATGGCGAAAGGAAGCGAAACTGCCAATGGAGAGGTGTAGGAAGCTCATGAATAGCTGTAGGAAGCCAAACTGCCAACAGAGAGGTGCAGGAAGCTCATTCATGGCTATAGGAAGCGAAACTGCCAGTAGAGAGGTGTCGGAATCTCATTCATGGCAGTCGGAAGCGAAACTGCCAGGAGAGAGGTGTAGGAAGCTCATTCATGGCTATAGGAAGCGAAACTGCCTGTAGAGAGGTGGAGGAAGCTCATTCATGGCTACGGGAAGCCAAACTGCCAATGGAGAGGTGTCGGAAGCTAATTCATGGCTAGAGGAAGCCAAACTGCCAATAGAGAGGTGTAGGAAGGTCATTCATGGCGATAGGAAACCAAATTGCCAGTAGAGATGTGTAGGACGCTCATTCATAGCTATAGGAAGCGAAACTGCCAGCAGAGAGGTGTAGGAAGCTCCTTCATGGCTATAGGAAGCGAAACTACCAGTAGAGGTGTGTAGGAAGCTCATTCATGGCTATAGGAAGCGAAACTGCCAGTAGAGATGTGTAGGAAGTTCATTCATGACTATAGGAAGCCAAACTGCTAATAGAGAGGTGTAGGAAGCTCATGCATGGCTATAGGAAGCGAAACTGCCAAAAGAGAGGTGTCGGAAGCTCATTCATGGCTAAAGTCTTCGACCACGTGTTTCTCCCCCATTTCCCCAGATAGATTGTCAAATTTCAACTCGTTATTTTATCGTCCATGCGTTATTGTTTTGATTATAGTTACTTTTGGTTTGAATTTCCTGTAACTTGTAATTATTTAATCGTGTTCTGCTCCTCGTGTGCGGCCTTGTAGTTGTACCCCCGTCGGTGTTTGTTATCTTAATCGTGTTTTGCTTGGCTCTTAGTTTTTTTCCCTTCTACCCCGAACATAATACTCTGTCTAACTTCTAAATCCCCACCTCCCCCCCCCCCCCACCCCCAAAAACCAAACAAACAAACAAAAAACCAAAAACATTTATTTTCCTTTCTCCACGTGTACTGTTGACTCATCCTGTATTTTCTGTCCAGGTGTGCTGTTCGCCCCGCCCCCATTAACTCCTTGCCATCCACCGTTTGCCCTTCACGTGACTCGTGGTGGTCCCTCTCGGCTCTCCCCCCGTTGGTATTTTTTGTGCACATAAGATTGTTCACGGTTCTGTTTAAATATTATTTAAATATGTATAACCTTTCCCCTTCAGTGTTTTACTCAGTGGTATTTTACAACACGCTGTTTTTCTTCCTATTTAAAAGGCTTTTCTCAATTTCCTCTCCAACTCATTCCACCTCAAAAAAAAGAAATTCAATATCTTATACGTCTCCCTCACTACATGGTCTAAATTCACATTCATTCCATCCCTCCTCCATCATTCTGAACCGGATTGCTAACTTGAAAATCACAACAAACCCAATTTGTTTTCAATGTTCGTCTTTCATTAATCATCCACTTTCTAAACTCCCCTCTTGCCCCTCCCATCCAAATCCCTCCCCTTGCACCTACACTCCTAAACTCCCCCCCTACCCCTCCACTCCTGAACTCCCCCCTTGCCCTTCCACTCCTGAACTCCCCCCTTGCCCTTCCCCTCCTAAACTCCCCCCTCACTCCTCCCCTTCAAAACTCCCCCCCAACCCCTCCCATTCAAATCTCCCCCCATACCATTCCTCTCCAATTCTCCCTCCTCCCCCCTCCTCCTCAAAGCTGCCTCCTCCCCACTTCGTCTCCCTTCTATCTCATACTTCCACCCCCCCCCCCCCAACCTTCTTCTTTCCTCTGCCCCCCCTCAAACAACCCCTCTCTGTGCCTCATCCCTTCACCTTCAAACCTTTCATCCTCCTCATCCTTCCCTTTCTTGGAACTCTTCTGCAATCGCTGACACACTAACAACTGCTCTCCCTACCTCCCCCTCTCATCCTTCATCTTACCCTACTCCTCCCCTCCCCTGTCCTGTACCCGATGCTCCCCCTCTCTCTTCATTAACGGTATGGACCTCAAACATCCGGGGCCTTCGCTCAAACCTGACTGATCTCTCCATACAGGTTGCTTCTGACAATCCAGACTTGATCTGCTTAACAGAGACTTTCCTCCTTCAAGATGTCTCTGATTCCTTAATATCTCTTCCTGGTTACTCCCTCCTCCGGTATGATAGACCTGAGCCTCGGCCTGGTGGTGGGGTGGCTATCTTTATCAAAAACTCTCTTCCTCACTCTCCTTGAAGAAGAGAGTTTGGCTTGGTGGCTATCTCTGCCGCTCGATGACTCCACTTGCACTGCCCTCTCTCCTCCTCACCCCCAGGAGTACCTCTGGCTACGGCTTCCTCTCCGCTCCCACCTTTTGTTCATATGTGTTCTGTACCGTCCCCCAAACAGTGATGACTCCATCTACATTTCACTGTCTGACAACATGGACCAACTTCTATCCACTCATCCCAACTCTCTCTTCCTCATATGTGGTGACTTCAATTGTCATCATGCCACCTGGTTGGGTGTGGGTTCCTCTCTCACCAGTCATGGCACCTCAGCAAAGGACTTCTGTGACTCACTGGGATTGACACAATCTGTCAATTTCCCGACCCGGATCTCAGCCAATGGAGTATCTTCTCTTCTAGACTTGGTTATGACTAACTTCCCTGCTAATGTCTGCTGCTCTTCTTCTGCTCCAATCGGTTCTTCTGATCATGTGCTTGTCAAAGTGGACATCTCTCTGGCCATTCTCAGAGAGCCTCCTCAGCGTCGACGAGTCTGGCATTTCACTCAGGCCGACTGGGACGGTCTTCAAGCAGCCATCAATCGTCTGGATTGGTCTCCCATCTCCACTGCCTCTGACATCAATTCTTCCTGGGAATTCTTCCAAAGCAAACTGATCTCTCTCATGCACAGATTTATCCCATCTCGCCTTCAGTTGTCTTACCCTTCCTCCCGTCCATGGTACACTGAATCTTGTGGTGAGGCAGTTGCCCTGAAACAACTTGCCTTTGCCTCTTGGAAGGCTAATCCAACTGAAGGAAATCTCAGTTCCTTCCACCAAGCTCGGAACAAGTGTGTGTCTACCCTCAGGAGTGCCAGGAAGCACTATCTCTCCTCACTCAAGAATGAACTCTCAAACCTGTCTCCTTCCTCCAAATCCTGGTGGCGTCTGGTCAAATCCGTTTCTGGTGTTTGTTCCCCCTCCATCCCCTCCCTTACCTCAAATGGCCACACAGTTGACATCGCACGTGACAAAGCCGAATGCCTCAACTCTGTGTTTGCCTCAAAATCCTTAGTCCCAAACCCATCTCTCTCTGTTCCCACCTTTCCCAGTCGAACCAAACTGCTCCTGGACTCTGTGACCTTCTCTCCTGACAAGGTGGAGGAGTTTTTGTCAAACCTCGACTCTGATTCTGCAACTGGACCAGATGGCATCAGCCCACGGGTCCTAAAATCCTGCTCTGCCGCTCTATCTCACCCTCTCTCTGTTCTTTTCACCCTATCTTTTGCTCAAGGTCATCTGCCAGCATCCTGGAAATCAGCAAACATTACCGCTTTACACAAAAAAGGTGCAAAAACAGATCCTTGCAACTACAGACCAATCAGCCTGCTCCCAATTATCAGCAAAGTCATGGAATCCATCATTGCTTCGGATATGAAATCTTTCCTCTTCTCCAATGGCTTGATCTCTGATCATCAATTTGGTTTCAGACCAGGTCACTCTACTCTGGACATCCTGCTTCTGCTGTCTCAACAATGGATGGAGGTCCTCAATGCCAAACAGGAAATCAGAGCTGTCTCCCTTGACATATCACGTGCCTTCGATACGGTCTGGCACCCAGCTCTGCTCACCAAACTCTCCTCCTATGGTATCCATGGAAATCTCCATGCATGGCTTGCGGACTTCCTCTCTGGTCGTAGTCAACGTGTGGCCCTGAATGGATTTCTCTCATCTCCCCTTCCCGTTCAGGCTGGAGTTCCCCAAGGCAGTGTGCTGGGCCCTGTGCTTTTTCTGGTCTTTATCAATGATCTCTCCGACTCTCTGGAAAATCCTCTGTATCTCTTTGCTGATGACTCCACTCTCTGCCGCTCCATTCCTCTTCCCTCAGATCGGCAGTCTGCAGCCTCCTCACTCTCTGAAGACCTGGACAAAATCACAGACTGGTCAAACATGTGGAACATGTCTTTCAATCCTGACAAATCTCACACTCTTACTATGTCTCTCCGAAAAGATCGACTGGCCAACCCTCCCATCTACTTTCTCAACAATCCTCTCCAAGAAGTTCTGTCGCTCAAGCTTTTGCGTCTCACCATCTGCCATGATCTTTCTTGGGAAAACCACATTTCCAAGCTGGCCTCCAAAGCCAGTCACCGACTGGGCATCCTCCGTCGTGCGAAGTCCTTCCTAGGCACACCTGAGATCCTCACCACATACAAGGCTTTCATCCGCAGCTCAATGGAATACTGTTCTCCCCTATGGGCTGGTGCTCCTGCCTCACACCTGGCTCGGCTTCACGCTGTTGAATCCAAAGCTTTCAGAATCATTGGAATCTCCCGCGATGAAGCTATCTCTGAGGGCCTTTCACTCACTCACCGCAGGCAGGTAGGTGGTCTTTCTGTCTTCTACCGACTCCTCTCCGGCCTTGCTCCCCCAGCTCTCTCTGTGCTCTGTCCCCCAAATATTCCTACAGGTCGCACAAGATCTGCCAGCCACCCTCTGATGGTTAAACTGCCGAAATCTCGGCTCTCTGCTCACCTTCACTCTTTCATTCCTCTTTTCTCCCGCCTCTGGAACAAACTCCCACACTCACTTCAATCACACTCCTCCCTCCAGGTCTTCAAAACAGCTGTTCACCACCATCTCTTATCTTCCCCCATCCAAAACCTTGATCTTTTCTACCCCCACTAATTCACCCCAGATTCACCTTGTTTGAAATTCCAACTTCTTTCCTGGAAGTCTTGGCAGTGTCCATATGTTTTATACCTCTCCCACCCCCCCCCCCTTCCCATGCCTCCCCCCCAAAGCCCTCTCCCTCCCACAGTTCTCTCGATCTCTCCATGTCTCTCGGTCCCTGCTCTCAAATGTTGTGTTTGTGTCCTTCCCCCTCTCTCCCCATCTTGTCTACCGCTCCCGATGTTATTTGTTTTGTGTGTCTGTTTGTCTTTCTGTGTGATTAATGTTCGCTCTTTCACGAGCCTCGATCTTGTATACAAAAAAAAAAAAAAAAAAAAAAGGAAGCGAAACTGCCAGTAGAGATGTGTCGGAAGTTCATTCATGACTATAGGAAGCCAAACTGCTAATAGAGAGGTGTAGGAAGCTCATGCATGGCTATAGGAAGCCAAACTGCCAGTCGAGAGGTGTCGGAAGCTCATTCATGGCTAAACGATGCGAAACTGCCAGTAGAGAGGTGTCGGAAGCTCATTCATGACTGTAGGAAGCGAAACTGCCAGCAGAGGTGTGAAGGAAGCTCATTCATGGCTATAGGATGCGAAACTACAAGTAGAGAGGTGTCCGAAGCTAATTCATGGCTATAGGAAGCCAAACTGCCAATAGAGAGGTGTCGGAAGCTCATTCAATGCTATAGGAAGTCAAACTGCCAATAGAGAGGTGTCGGAAGCTAATTCATTGCTATAGGAAGCCAAACTGCCAGCAGAGATGTGTTGGAAGCGAATTCATGGCTATAGGAAGCCAAACTGCCAAAAGAGAGGTGTCGGAAGCTAATTCATGGCTAAAGGAAGCCAAACTGCCAGTATAGATGTTTAGGAAGCCAATTCATGGCGTTAGGAAGCCAAACTGCCAGTCGAGAGGTGGATGAAGCTCATTCATGGCCATAGGAAGCCAAACTTCCAATAGAGAGGTGTCGGAAGCTAATTCATGGGTAGAGGAAGCCAAACTTCCAATGGAGAGGTGTAGGAAGCTCATTCATGGCGAGAGGAAGCCAAACTGCCAATACAGATGTGTAGGAAGCTCATTCATGGCGAGAGGAAGCCAAACTGCCAGTAGAGAGGTGTAGGAAGCTAATTCATGGCTATAGGAAGCGAAACTGCCAGTAGAGAGGTGTAGGAAGCTAATTCATGGCTATAGGAAGCCAAACTGCCAATAGAGAGGTGTCGGAAGCTAACTCATGGCTATAGGAAGCCAAACTGCCAATAGGGAGGTGTCGGAAGCTCATTCATGGCTACAGGAAGCGAACCTGCCAATAGAGAGGTGTAGGAAGCTCATTCATAGCTATAGGAAGGGAAACTGCCAGCAGAGAGGTGCAGGAAGCTCATTCATGGCTATTGGAAGCGAAACTGCTTGTAGAGATGTGTTGGAAGCTCATTCATGGCTATAGGAAGCCAAACTGCCAATAGAGAGGTGTAGGAAGCACATTCATGGCTATAGGAAGCCAAACTACCAACAGAGAGGTGTAGGAAGCTCATTTATGGCTATAGGAAGCGAACCTGCAAATAGAGAGGTGTCGGAAGCTCATTCATGGCTATAGGAAGCGAAACTGCCAGTAGAGAGGTGTCGGAAACTCATTCATGGCTATAGGAAGCCAAACTTCCAATGGAGAGGTGTCGGAAGCTCATTCATGGCAAAAGGAAGTGAAACTGCCAGTAGAGAGGTGTTGGAAGCTCATTCATGGCTAAAGGAAGCGAAACTGCCAATAGAGATGTGTCGGAAACTCATTCATGGCTATAGGAAGCCAAACTTCCAATGGAGAGGTGTAGGAAGCTCATTCATGGCTTTCGGAAGCGAAACTGCCAATAGAGAGGTGTCGGAAACTCATTCATGGCTATAGGAATCCAAACTTCCAATGGAGAGGTGTCGGAAGCTCATTCATGGCTATAGGAAGCGAAACTGCCAATAGAGAGGTGTCCGAAGCTCATTCATGGCTATAGGAAGCCAAACTTCCAATGGAGAGGTGTCGGAAGCTCATTCATGGCTAAAGGAAGCGAAACTGCCAATAGAGAGGTGTCGGAAGCTCAATCATGGCTATAGGAAGCGAAACTGCCAATAGAGAGGTGTCGGAAGCTCATTCATGGCTATAGGAAGCGAAACTGCCAATAGAGAGGTGTAGGAAGCTCATTCATGGCTATAGGAAGCCAAACTTCCAATGGAGAGGTGTCGGAAGCTCATTCATGGCTTAAGGAAGCTAAACTGCCAATAGAGAGGTGTCAGAAGCTCAATCATGGCTACAGGAAGCGAAACTGCCAATAGAGAGGTGTCGGAAACTCATTCATGGCTATAGGAAGCCAAACTTCCAATGGAGAGGTGTCGGAAGCTCATTCATGGCTATAGGAAGCGAAACTGCCAATAGAGAGGTGTCCGAAGCTCATTCATGGCTATAGGAAGCCAAACTTCCAATGGAGAGGTGTCGGAAGCTCATTCATGGCTAAAGGAAGCGAAACTGCCAGTAGAGAGGTGTCGGAAGCTCATTCATGGCTAAAGGATGCGAAACTGCCAGTAGAGAGGTGTCGGAAGCTCATTCATGGCTATAGGAAGCGAAACTGCCTGTAGAGAGGTGGAGGAAGCTCATTCATGGCTACGGGAAGCCAAATTGCCAATGGAGAGGTGTCGGAAGCTAATTCATGGCTAGAGGAAGCCAAACTGCCAATAGAGAGGTGTAGGAAGCTCATTCATGGCGATAGGAAACCAAACTGCCAGTAGAGAGGTGCAGGAAGCTCATTCATGGCTAAAGGAAGCGAAACTGCCAGGAGAGAGGTGTAGGAAACTCATTCATGGCTAAAGGAAGCCAAACGGCCAGTAGAGAGGTGCAGGAAGCTCATTCATGGCTAAAGGAAGCGAAACTGCCAGGAGAGAGGTGTCGGAAGATAATTCATGGCTAAAGGAAGCGAAACTGCCAGTAGAGAGGTGAAGGAAGCTCATTCATGGCTATAGGAAGCTAAACTTCCAATAGACAAGGGTGTAGGAAACTCATTCATGGCTCGAGGAAGCGAAACTGCCAGTAGAGATGTGTAGGAAGCTCATTCATGGCTATAGGAAGCGAAACTGCCAGTAGAGATGTGTAGGAACTTCATTCATGACTATAGGAAGCCAAACTGCTAATAGCGAGGTGTAGGAAGCTCATGCATGGCTATAGGAAGTCAAACTGCCAATAGAGAGGTGTAGAAGCTCATTCATGGCTATCGGAAGCCAAACTGCTAATAGAGAGGTGTAGGAAGCTCATGCATGGCTATAGGAAGCCAAACTGCCAATAGAGAGGTGTAGGAAGCTCATTCATGGCTATAGGAAGCGAACCTGCCAATAGAAAGGTGTCGGAGCTAATTCATGGTTATAGGAAGCCAAAGTGCCAGTAGAGAGGTGTAGGAAGCTCATTCATGGCTCGAGGAAGCGAAACTGCCAGTGGAGAGGTGTAGGAAGCTACTTCATGGCTATCGGAAGCCAAACGGCCAGTAGAGAGATGTCGGAAGCTAATTCATGGCTATAGGAAGCCAAACTGCCAAAAGAAAGGTGTTGGAAGCTAATTCATGGCTACAGGAAGCGAAACTTCCAATAGACAGGTGTAGGAAGCTCTTTCATGGCGAGAGGAAGCCAAACTGACAGTAGAGAGGTGTAGGAAGCTAATTCATGGCTATAGGAAGCGAAACTGCCAGTAGAGAGGTGTAGGAAGCTAATTCATGGCTATAGGAAGCCAAACTGCCAATAGAGAGGTGTCGGAAGCTAATTCATGGCTATAGGAAGCCAAACTGACAAAAGAGAGGTGTTGGAAGCTAATTCATGGCTACAGGAAGCCAAACTGCTAATGGAGAGGTGTCGGAAGCTAATTCATGGCTATAGAAAGCGAAACTGCCAATGGAGAGGTGTAGGAAGCTCGTTAATAGCTGTAGGAAGCCAAACTGCCAACAGAGAGGAGCAGGAAGCTCATTCATGGCTATAGGAAGCGAAACTGCCAGTAGAGAGGTGTCGGAAGCTCATTCATGGCTAAAGGATGCGAAACTGCCAGTAGAGAGGTGTCGGAAGCTCATTCATGGCTATAGGAAGCGAAACTGCCTGTAGAGAGGTGGAGGAAGCTCATTCATGGCTACGGGAAGCCAAACTGCCAATGGAGAGGTGTCGGAAGCTAATTCATGGCTAGAGGAAGCCAAACTGCCAATAGAGAGGTGTAGGAAGCTCATTCATGGCGATAGGAAACCAAACTGCCAGTAGAGAGGTGCAGTAAGCTCATTCATGGCTAAAGGAAGCGAAACTGCCAGGAGAGAGGTGTAGGAAACACATTCATGGCTATAGGAAGCCAAACGGCCAGTAGAGAGGTGCAGGAAGCTCATTCATGGCTAAAGGAAGCGAAACTGCCAGGAGAGAGGTGTCGGAAGATAATTCATGGCTAAAGGAAGCGAAACTGGCAGTAGAGAGGTGAAGGAAGCTCATTCATGGCTATAGGAAGCAAAACTTCCAATAGACAAGGGTGTAGGAAGCTCATTCATGGCTCGAGGAAGCGAAACTGCCAGTAGAGATGTGTAGGAAGCTCATTCATAGCTATATGAAGCGAAACTGCCAGCAGAGAGGTGTAGGAAGCTACTTCATGGCTATAGGAAGCGAAACTACCAGTTGAGGTGTGTAGGAAGCTCATTCATGGCTATAGGAAGCGAAACGGCCAGTAGAGATGTGTAGGAACTTCATTCATGACTATAGGAAGCCAAACTGCTAATAGAGAGGTGTAGGAAGCTCATGCATGGCTATAGGAAGTCAAACTGCCAATAGAGAGGTGTAGAAGCTCATTCATGGCTATCGGAAGCCAAACTGCTAATAGAGAGGTGTAGGAAGCTCATGCATGGCTATAGGAAGCCAAACTGCCAATAGAGAGGTGTAGGAAGCTCATTCATGGCTATAGGAAGCGAACCTGCCAATAGAAAGGTGTCGGAGCTAATTCATGGTTATAGGAAGCCAAAGTGCCAGTAGAGAGGTGTAGGAAGCTCATTCATGGCTCGAGGAAGCGAAAATGCCAGTGGAGAGGTGTAGGAAGCTACTTCATGGCTATCGGAAGCCAAACGGCCAGTAGAGAGATGTCGGAAGCTAATTCATGGCTATAGGAAGCCAAACTGCCAAAAGAAAGGTGTTGGAAGCTAATTCATGGCTACAGGAAGCGAAACTTCCAATAGACAGGTGTAGGAAGCTCATTCATGGCGAGAGGAAGCCAAACTGACAGTAGAGAGGTGTAGGAAGCGAAACTGCCAGTAGAGAGGTGTAGGAAGCTAATTCATGGCTATAGGAAGCCAAACTGCCAATAGAGAGGTGTCGGAAGCTAATTCATGGCTATAGGAAGCCAAACTGACAAAAGAGAGGTGTTGGAAGCTAATTCATGGCTACAGGAAGCCAAACTGCTAATGGAGAGGTGTCGGAAGCTAATTCATGGCTAAAGGAAGCGAAACTGCCAATGGAGAGGCGTAGGAAGCTCGTTAATAGCTGTAGGAAGCCAAACTGCCAACAGAGAGGTGCAGGAAGCTCATTCACGGCTATAGGAAGCGAAACTGCCAGTAGAGAGGTGTCGGAAGCTCATTCATGGCTATAGGAAGCGAAACTGCCTGTAGAGAGGTGGAGGAAGCTCATTCATGGCTACAGGAAGCCAAACTGCCAATGGAGAGGTGTCGGAAGCTAATTCATGGCTAGAGGAAGCCAAACTGCCAATAGAGAGGTGGAGGAAGCTCATTTATGGCGAAAGGAAGCCAAACTTCCAGTAGAGAGGTGCAGGAAGCTCATTCATGGCTAAAGGAAGCGAAACTGCCAGGAGAGAGGTGTATGAAACGCATTCATGGCTATAGGAAGCCAAACGGCCAGTAGAGAGGTGCAGGAAGCTCATTCATGGCTAAAGGAAGCGAAACTGCCAGGAGAGAGGTGTCGGAAGCTAATTCATGGCTAAAGGAAGCGAAACTGCCAGTAGCGAGGTGAAGGAAGCTCATTCATGGCTCGAGGAAGCGAAACTGCCAGTAGAGATGTGTAGGAAGCTCATTCATGGCGATAGGAAACGAAACTGCCAGTAGAGAGGTGCAGGAAGCTCATTCATGGCTAAAGGAACGAAACTGCCAGTAGAGAGGTGCAGGAAGCTCACTCATGGCTAAAGGAAGCCAAACGGCCAGTAGAGAGGTGCAGGAAGCTCATTCATGGCTAAAGGAAGCAAAACTGCCAGGAGAGAGGTGTCGGAAGCTAATTCATGGCTAAAGGAAGCGAAACTGCCAGTAGAGAGGTGAAGGAAGCTCATTCATGGCTAAAGGAAGCGAAACTGCCAATAGAGATGTGTCGGAAACTCATTCATGGCTATAGGAAGCCAAACTTCCAATGGAGAGGTGTAGGAAGCTCATTCATGGCTTTCGGAAGCGAAACTGCCAATAGAGAGGTGTCGGAAACTCATTCATGGCTATAGGAATCCAAACTTCCAATGGAGAGGTGTCGGAAGCTCATTCATGGCTATAGGAAGCGAAACTGCCAATAGAGAGGTGTCCGAAGCTCATTCATGGCTATAGGAAGCCAAACTTCCAATGGAGAGGTGTCGGAAGCTCATTCATGGCTAAAGGAAGCGAAACTGCCAATAGAGAGGTGTCGGAAGCTCAATCATGGCTATAGGAAGCGAAACTGCCAATAGAGAGGTGTCGGAAGCTCATTCATGGCTATAGGAAGCGAAACTGCCAATAGAGAGGTGTAGGAAGCTCATTCATGGCTATAGGAAGCCAAACTTCCAATGGAGAGGTGTCGGAAGCTCATTCATGGCTTAAGGAAGCTAAACTGCCAATAGAGAGGTGTCAGAAGCTCAATCATGGCTACAGGAAGCGAAACTGCCAATAGAGAGGTGTCGGAAACTCATTCATGGCTATAGGAAGCCAAACTTCCAATGGAGAGGTGTCGGAAGCTCATTCATGGCTATAGGAAGCGAAACTGCCAATAGAGAGGTGTCCGAAGCTCATTCATGGCTATAGGAAGCCAAACTTCCAATGGAGAGGTGTCGGAAGCTCATTCATGGCTAAAGGAAGCGAAACTGCCAGTAGAGAGGTGTCGGAAGCTCATTCATGGCTAAAGGATGCGAAACTGCCAGTAGAGAGGTGTCGGAAGCTCATTCATGGCTATAGGAAGCGAAACTGCCTGTAGAGAGGTGGAGGAAGCTCATTCATGGCTACGGGAAGCCAAATTGCCAATGGAGAGGTGTCGGAAGCTAATTCATGGCTAGAGGAAGCCAAACTGCCAATAGAGAGGTGTAGGAAGCTCATTCATGGCGATAGGAAACCAAACTGCCAGTAGAGAGGTGCAGGAAGCTCATTCATGGCTAAAGGAAGCGAAACTGCCAGGAGAGAGGTGTAGGAAACTCATTCATGGCTAAAGGAAGCCAAACGGCCAGTAGAGAGGTGCAGGAAGCTCATTCATGGCTAAAGGAAGCGAAACTGCCAGGAGAGAGGTGTCGGAAGATAATTCATGGCTAAAGGAAGCGAAACTGCCAGTAGAGAGGTGAAGGAAGCTCATTCATGGCTATAGGAAGCTAAACTTCCAATAGACAAGGGTGTAGGAAACTCATTCATGGCTCGAGGAAGCGAAACTGCCAGTAGAGATGTGTAGGAAGCTCATTCATGGCTATAGGAAGCGAAACTGCCAGTAGAGATGTGTAGGAACTTCATTCATGACTATAGGAAGCCAAACTGCTAATAGCGAGGTGTAGGAAGCTCATGCATGGCTATAGGAAGTCAAACTGCCAATAGAGAGGTGTAGAAGCTCATTCATGGCTATCGGAAGCCAAACTGCTAATAGAGAGGTGTAGGAAGCTCATGCATGGCTATAGGAAGCCAAACTGCCAATAGAGAGGTGTAGGAAGCTCATTCATGGCTATAGGAAGCGAACCTGCCAATAGAAAGGTGTCGGAGCTAATTCATGGTTATAGGAAGCCAAAGTGCCAGTAGAGAGGTGTAGGAAGCTCATTCATGGCTCGAGGAAGCGAAACTGCCAGTGGAGAGGTGTAGGAAGCTACTTCATGGCTATCGGAAGCCAAACTGCCAGTAGAGAGATGTCGGAAGCTAATTCATGGCTATAGGAAGCCAAACTGCCAAAAGAAAGGTGTTGGAAGCTAATTCATGGCTACAGGAAGCGAAACTTCCAATAGACAGGTGTAGGAAGCTCTTTCATGGCGAGAGGAAGCCAAACTGACAGTAGAGAGGTGTAGGAAGCTAATTCATGGCTATAGGAAGCGAAACTGCCAGTAGAGAGGTGTAGGAAGCTAATTCATGGCTATAGGAAGCCAAACTGCCAATAGAGAGGTGTCGGAAGCTAATTCATGGCTATAGGAAGCCAAACTGACAAAAGAGAGGTGTTGGAAGCTAATTCATGGCTACAGGAAGCCAAACTGCTAATGGAGAGGTGTCGGAAGCTAATTCATGGCTATAGAAAGCGAAACTGCCAATGGAGAGGTGTAGGAAGCTCGTTAATAGCTGTAGGAAGCCAAACTGCCAACAGAGAGGAGCAGGAAGCTCATTCATGGCTATAGGAAGCGAAACTGCCAGTAGAGAGGTGTCGGAAGCTCATTCATGGCTAAAGGATGCGAAACTGCCAGTAGAGAGGTGTCGGAAGCTCATTCATGGCTATAGGAAGCGAAACTGCCTGTAGAGAGGTGGAGGAAGCTCATTCATGGCTACGGGAAGCCAAACTGCCAATGGAGAGGTGTCGGAAGCTAATTCATGGCTAGAGGAAGCCAAACTGCCAATAGAGAGGTGTAGGAAGCTCATTCATGGCGATAGGAAACCAAACTGCCAGTAGAGAGGTGCAGTAAGCTCATTCATGGCTAAAGGAAGCGAAACTGCCAGGAGAGAGGTGTAGGAAACACATTCATGGCTATAGGAAGCCAAACGGCCAGTAGAGAGGTGCAGGAAGCTCATTCATGGCTAAAGGAAGCGAAACTGCCAGGAGAGAGGTGTCGGAAGATAATTCATGGCTAAAGGAAGCGAAACTGGCAGTAGAGAGGTGAAGGAAGCTCATTCATGGCTATAGGAAGCGAAACTTCCAATAGACAAGGGTGTAGGAAGCTCATTCATGGCTCGAGGAAGCGAAACTGCCAGTAGAGATGTGTAGGAAGCTCATTCATAGCTATATGAAGCGAAACTGCCAGCAGAGAGGTGTAGGAAGCTACTTCATGGCTATAGGAAGCGAAACTACCAGTTGAGGTGTGTAGGAAGCTCATTCATGGCTATAGGAAGCGAAACGGCCAGTAGAGATGTGTAGGAACTTCATTCATGACTATAGGAAGCCAAACTGCTAATAGAGAGGTGTAGGAAGCTCATGCATGGCTATAGGAAGTCAAACTGCCAATAGAGAGGTGTAGAAGCTCATTCATGGCTATCGGAAGCCAAACTGCTAATAGAGAGGTGTAGGAAGCTCATGCATGGCTATAGGAAGCCAAACTGCCAATAGAGAGGTGTAGGAAGCTCATTCATGGCTATAGGAAGCGAACCTGCCAATAGAAAGGTGTCGGAGCTAATTCATGGTTATAGGAAGCCAAAGTGCCAGTAGAGAGGTGTAGGAAGCTCATTCATGGCTCGAGGAAGCGAAAATGCCAGTGGAGAGGTGTAGGAAGCTACTTCATGGCTATCGGAAGCCAAACGGCCAGTAGAGAGATGTCGGAAGCTAATTCATGGCTATAGGAAGCCAAACTGCCAAAAGAAAGGTGTTGGAAGCTAATTCATGGCTACAGGAAGCGAAACTTCCAATAGACAGGTGTAGGAAGCTCATTCATGGCGAGAGGAAGCCAAACTGACAGTAGAGAGGTGTAGGAAGCGAAACTGCCAGTAGAGAGGTGTAGGAAGCTAATTCATGGCTATAGGAAGCCAAACTGCCAATAGAGAGGTGTCGGAAGCTAATTCATGGCTATAGGAAGCCAAACTGACAAAAGAGAGGTGTTGGAAGCTAATTCATGGCTACAGGAAGCCAAACTGCTAATGGAGAGGTGTCGGAAGCTAATTCATGGCTAAAGGAAGCGAAACTGCCAATGGAGAGGCGTAGGAAGCTCGTTAATAGCTGTAGGAAGCCAAACTGCCAACAGAGAGGTGCAGGAAGCTCATTCACGGCTATAGGAAGCGAAACTGCCAGTAGAGAGGTGTCGGAAGCTCATTCATGGCTATAGGAAGCGAAACTGCCTGTAGAGAGGTGGAGGAAGCTCATTCATGGCTACAGGAAGCCAAACTGCCAATGGAGAGGTGTCGGAAGCTAATTCATGGCTAGAGGAAGCCAAACTGCCAATAGAGAGGTGGAGGAAGCTCATTTATGGCGAAAGGAAGCCAAACTTCCAGTAGAGAGGTGCAGGAAGCTCATTCATGGCTAAAGGAAGCGAAACTGCCAGGAGAGAGGTGTATGAAACGCATTCATGGCTATAGGAAGCCAAACGGCCAGTAGAGAGGTGCAGGAAGCTCATTCATGGCTAAAGGAAGCGAAACTGCCAGGAGAGAGGTGTCGGAAGCTAATTCATGGCTAAAGGAAGCGAAACTGCCAGTAGCGAGGTGAAGGAAGCTCATTCATGGCTCGAGGAAGCGAAACTGCCAGTAGAGATGTGTAGGAAGCTCATTCATGGCGATAGGAAACGAAACTGCCAGTAGAGAGGTGCAGGAAGCTCATTCATGGCTAAAGGAACGAAACTGCCAGTAGAGAGGTGCAGGAAGCTCACTCATGGCTAAAGGAAGCCAAACGGCCAGTAGAGAGGTGCAGGAAGCTCATTCATGGCTAAAGGAAGCAAAACTGCCAGGAGAGAGGTGTCGGAAGCTAATTCATGGCTAAAGGAAGCGAAACTGCCAGTAGAGAGGTGAAGGAAGCTCATTCATGGCTCGAGGAAGCGAAACTGCCAGTAGAGATGTGTAGGAAGCTCATTCATGGCGATAGGAAACGAAACTGCCAGTAGAGAGGTGCAGGAAGCTCATTCATGGCTAAAGGAAGCGAAACTGCCAGTAGAGAGGTGCAGGAAGCTCATTCATGGCTAAAGGAAGCCAAACGGCCAGTAGAGAGGTGCAGGAAGCTCATTCATTGCTAAAGGAAGCGAAACTGCCAGGAGAGAGGTGTCGGAAGCTAATTCATGGCTAAAGGAAGCGAAACTGCCAGTAGAGAGGTGTCGGAAGCTCATTCATGGCTATAGGAAGCCAAACGGCCAGAAGAGAGGTGTAGGAAGCTAATTCATGGCTAGAGGAAGCCAATCTGCCAGTAGAGAGGTGTAGGAAGCTCATTCATGGCTATGGGAAGCGAACCTGCCAATAGAGAGTTGTAGGAAGCTCATTCATAGCTATAGGAAGCGAAACTGCCAGCAGAGAGGTGTAGGAAGCTCATTCATGGCTATAGGAAGTGAAACTGCCAGCAGAGGTGTAGGAAGCTCATTCATGGCTATGGGAAGCGAACCTGCCAATAGAGAGGTGTAGGAAGCTCATTCATACCTATAAGAAGCGAAACTGCCAGCAGAGAGGTGTAGGAAGCTCATTCATGGCTATAGGAAGCGAAACTGCCAGTAGAGATGTGTAGGAAGCTCATTCATGGCTATCGGAAGCGAACCTGCCAGTCGAGAGGTGTCGGAAGCTAATTAATGGCTATGGGAAGCCACACTGCCAATAGAGAGGTGTAGGAATCTCATTCATGGCTATAGGAAGCCAAACTGCCAATAGAGAGGTGTCGGAAGCTAATTAATGGCTATGGGAAGCCACACTGCCAATAGAGAGGTGTCGGAAGCTAATTCATGGCTGTAGGAAGCCACACTGCCAATAGAGAGGTGTCGGAAGCTAATTCATGTCTATCAGAAGCGAAAATGCCAATAGAGAGGTGTCCGAAGCTAATTCATGGCTATAGGAAGCCACACTGCCAATAGAGAGGTGTCGGAAGCTAATTCATGTCTATCGTATGCCAAAATGCCAATAGAGAGGTGTCCGAAGCTAATTCATGGCTATGGGAAGCGAAACTGCCAATAGAGAGGTGTCGGAAGCTAATTCATGACTATAGGAAGCCACACTGCCAATATAGAGGTGTCCGAAGCTAAATCATGGCTATCGGAAGCCAAAGTGCCAATAGAGAGGTGTCCGAAACTAATTCATGGCTATAGGAAGCTCATTTATGGCTATAGGAAGCTCATTCATGGCTATAGGAAGCTCATTCATGGCTATAGGAAGCCATACTGCCAATAGAGAGGTGTCGGAAGCTCATTCATGGCTATAGGAAGCCAAAATGCCAATAGAGAGGTGTCCGAAGCTAATTCATGGCTATGGGAAGCGAAACTGCCAATAGAGAGGTGTCCGAAGCTAATTCATGGCTATAGGAAGTCACACTGCCAATAGAGAGGTGTCGGAAGCTAATTCATGTCTATCGGAAGCCAAAATGCCAATAGAGAGGTGTCCGAAGCTAATTCATGGCTATGGGAAGCGAAACTGCCAATAGAGAGGTGTCGGAAGCTAATTCATGGCTATAGGAAGCCACACTGCCAATATAGAGGTGTCCGAAACTAATTCATGGCTATAGGAAGCTCATTTATGGCTATAGGAAGCTCATTCATGGCTATAGGAAGCTCATTCATGGCTATAGGAAGCCACACTGCCAATAGAGAGGTGTCGGAAGCTCATTCATGGCTATAGGAAGCCAAACTGCCAGTAAAGAGGTGGAGGAAGCTCATTCATGGCTATAGGAAGCGCTTGACTAGTTATTTTGTCCAAAGGCTGTGCTACCAAATATTAAATCTGGGGTGTCAATAATTTTGTCAATGCCATTTCTTTTTATTTAATGATTTAAAAGGATATATTAAGTTCTGAATCAAAAACAAACATTCTGTAATATTAACAGTGAAATAAAGAATTGTGGAGACCAAATACTTTTGTCAATTTCAACTTATTTTTCGAGAAAATTGTGAGTTATTTGAAAAAAGTGCAAGGGTGCCAATATTTTTGGCCACGACTGTATGGATCACGTAATAATGTCTGCCTGAAGCTTCTCCAGATGCTGTTGAAGATGTGAGCCTTGGTTACAGCATGAAGAAGTTTTGAACTTTCTTGAAAACATGACTCATGATCTCGAACTTGAATGTTGCGGCTGTGGCTTTACTGGCACCGTTTAGTGAGACTAACGTTGCAACTCAATGTTGTTTCATCACTGTTGTTTCGAATTGTAACCATTAATACACTTGGATTACTTGCTCATCTTTCTTGAAATGTCCCTGAGATGTTTCTGTAATTAAAGGGTCTGAATAAATTTGTCGCTCTTGCAAAGCCCGGACCTCAGGGAGGGCGGTCCCTTTGGTCTGTTAACCAAATGATACAACTCTGCTAATTGTATATCGTGGAACATTCACAAGTACATATATCGGTATTCTTTTATATTTCAGAATTTTTCTTTGTTTAATCATTTTAATCATCTCACGTCGGATACTGATGGAATGATGTAAACTCTGTGCATCTGCAGCAGCCAAAGACACAGATCAGCAGTCGGCCCAGGCTTGTCAAGTCAGACGAGGATTACATAAGAAGAAGCCTGTGGTGGAACTTTCCATGTCAGAGTTGTTGTCTTGGCAGCACGTGTGTGCTGCCAGCCTCGATGTCCTACCAGATCCTTTTATAAAACAGGCTCTCTCCGACATCACCTTTGTCTTCCACAACGAAAACAACCAGCGACCGACAGCCTAGGAAACGTCCAGGCTTGGCCTCTGGCCTAAAGCGGGTTATTTAGGCCCTGTGCAGTTTTTCCAGCTCGCGTTTAAAATTATTACCGACACGGCACTTTTGTTCATGACCAAGTTAATGAAAAATCCCTGCTTTATATTGTGTTGTTGTATCTTGTTGTGAATGTAGATGCTGCTTGTCAGACTGTGATAATTTTTGGGTTGAGGGGCTTTCTATTTATTGTGTAAACAAATATGGCGCCATCTCTAAACCTCCTCACACCACTCCCTCCCCGATCACGTCTTATCTATACGTGCCCCCTTCTCTCACTCCCTTTACTCTTATCTCTCCACGACCTTCATTTACCTTTGCACCCTGGTGCCCCCTTCTCCCCATTGACCTTAACTTCTGCCACTCCTGCCCCCTCATTGCTGTTACTTCCGTCCTCTCCATCCCATTACTCCCACACCATCCCCTCCCTCCCGTTACTCCTGCTTCCTCCATCCCGGTACTCCCACCCACTCCCGCCCTTTACTCCCACCCACTCCCGCCCTTTACTCCCACCCACTCCCGCCCTTTACTCCCACCCCCTCCCACCCTTTACTCCCACCCCTCCCACCCCCTCCCGCCCTTTACTCCCACCCCCTCCCGCCCTTTACTCCCACCCCCTCCCGCCCTTTACTCCCACCCCCTCCCGCCCTTTACTCCCACCCCCTCCCGCCCTTTACTCCCACCCCCTCCCGCCCTTTACTCCCAACCCCTCCCACCCTTTACTCCCACCTCCTCCTGACCTTTACTCCCACCTCTGCCTGACCTTTACTCCCACCTCTGCCTGACCTTTACTCCCACCTCTGCCTGACCTTTACTGCCACCTCCTCCTGACCTTTACTCCTGCCTCCCGTTATTCCCGTCCCTCTTAACCTTTACTTCTACACTTCTGATATTTTCACTTCTCTATCTCTTTCATATTCTTCTCATTTGACAAGTGTACGTAATAAATAGATTGCTCGTATGTGCTATTGCTCATGAACGTGTGTAGTTTGTGCAGGTTTTATCTGCAGTGAAAGTTTCTATAATAATCAGCACATTCTGCTGATGGTTGTGCAATTTGGCTTTAACTGCGGTAAGTTTTAAGTTATGTGCACGTTTACCTGACTTCGGCCATTTGCCTGATTTGCACTTGATTTGTTTTTAATGTTTTAAGGTCCATATTTTGGTTGCAAAGGCCCAATAAACGTGCTTTGTTTGATTGCGTCATCCTGTCAATGTGACACCCCTAATACAATAGATCGCCATGAACAATGGAGCGAAACGCATTGTCCGTATTGCAAACAGGTTTGAGTGACGTAATCGCGCCGTGTAATTGTGACCGGCATGTAATTGCGACCCATGACGCCATCACGCAGCTAATCATATAGGAATCGGAGCATGGAGCCGCATCGAATACGAGCGGTAGGCGCCGTCTCGGGAGCCCAGGAGCTGCGCAAACGACGACCCCGGACCGACTGGCTCCATGAGGACACGGTGCTGCTGCTGGACGCTATGCGGGACCTCCGGGTGCTGAGGCGGCTGGACGCGCGGCGAGAGCGCAAGCGGAGCATCTTCGAGTCGGTGCGCGTGCAGATGGCGAGCCGCGGGGTGGCGTACTCCACGGACGCCATCATGAACCGCTGGAAGAACTTGCTCGACCGGTACCGCTTTGTGAGGAAGGGTCGGGAGAGCGCCGGACCACGAGCGCCTTCGTGGCCTTTGTACGACAAGGTCGAGGAGACTCTGGCGTCGCGCTGCCGCTTGCCGGTGGGAGCCGCACTGAGAGAAGAAGAAGAGGAGGGGGCTATAAGAAGGGGGTGGTCGGGGGTCATGCCGAGATCAATGATGGGAAATGCAGTGGGAGTTGAAAAATGTTGTTGAAATGCGATGCCCAACTCACGGCTGATGGGTTGTAATTGTCAATGTACAGTACGTACAGTATATTTTGTTTGCCGTTACACTATGGGGTTAGATTGCCAAAGCAAAGGTACGGTTGGTTGTAAGAGGTGAAACGGATCCAGTGTTTCTCTCCTGCAGGAATGCCCATGTATCCACGACACGGAGATGAGCTACAGCGGACGCTGTCATTCCCGGGTAGGTAACTATTACTATGAGGCGATGAAAAGAGTTCCCTATGGGGGCTGTCTATTTATTATGTACGCACACATGGAGGAACTTGAGGATGCTTTAGTTGGTGGGTTACCTTTTCTTTGGTAATACATGCAATTAACGATAAACGGGCCTATAGGATGGCCTAGACTAGAGGCATGCACACCTGTTGCAGTGTAAGCTGTCTAGCCTGGGTTGGAATCCCGACCCAACTATAAATTGTCTTTCCAGCGTTTCACAGGCAAGGTGATTCATCGGTGTGTGGCCGTTACAAAGTAGGCGAGCTATCGCCGGCACCATGGCAAAATTCCTGCCCTTACCGACAGGGGGCACTGCATCAGCGGCACAGCCACGCCCTCAGAAAACAGCAAGGGATTCCAGAGCATCAGAGGTTGATTACGCAGATGAGGAGCAAGACTGGGCCCAAGACAATGCCTTGGGCATCTCCAGCCTCGACTGAGGGAAGGGAGGAGAGGGTTCCAATGATGGCAACACGTTTATAGTGCGAGTGGAGGAAGTCAGAGATCAAAGAATGAAAGGGACTTTGTATGCCCAAGCAGAGAGCCTGGGACGCTAGACTGTCGGATGCCCGAGCTATGTCCAAGGAGATTGTCCTGACCTCTTGATTGAGATCAAGAGCCTCCGACCATTGCTGAGAGAACAACGGAGTTGAGCGAGTATATGGAATCCAAACTCATGGCCACAGATCGGGTTGTATGTGTACAGGAAAGACTTGATATCAACAGCAATTATGGATTCCATGACTTTGCTTGTAATTGGATGATTAAGCTCATTGGTCTGGGTTGATATGATCTCTTTTTGCACCCTTCTTATGGATGGGAGTGATGTTTGCTGATTTCCAGGTCGTTGGGAGGTGACCAAAGGACAGGCTGAACAGGACAGACAAAGGGGAAGCACGAATGGCATAGTAAGGTTGATGCAATCTGGACCAGTCTCCGAAGCAGGATCAAGGCTGGACAGAACTTTCTCTACCTTCTTAAGTGAGAATGGGATGGGTTGGGTATATGAGATTTGGAGGCAAAGAGTTTAAAGATTTTGCTTTATCTCTGGCAGCATCTGCAGTAGTGCCATTTGAGGTGAGGGAGGAGATGGAGTGGGAGCGTACACCAAAAATGGACTTCACAAGGTGTCACCATGGCTTGGAGAAAGGCGACTAGTTGTAGAGTTCAGCCTCAATATGTCGAGTTTTCTGGCTTGCTGCAGGATGGACACACACCTGAGCCTTACGGCATTAACTAAAGTTCCCGTCAGTTGGGTTAGCTTTCCATCTTGAGAAAGGTAGCTGCTTGACCGCAACCTCCTCTCCACAGGAAGTAGGCATTTGTGAAAGTATTCCCAGGTTAAATCATTACCAGGTGCTATGGAGATGGTCACCTCATTCTTTTGTTATAGGGCAGATTGCAATCCCCACCAATAGGCCTGTACGAACGGCTATATCATGCATCATCGATGTTGTGCCAGAGAGACATGGGCTTTGACAAGAACGTGGTCAGAAGAGCCAAAATGGAGCAGAAGAGGAACGGGAGAGATCGTATGGAAAGTTAGTCTTACGACTGTATATCGAGGAGGGAGGATGTACCACTTGCAGAAATCCGAGTTGGAAAGTCGCAGCAGGACAGACTCACAAATTAGGTCAGACTCTTAGGTTGCAGAAACATGCAATATCATGTCTGGTTGCTACAGAGGTCACACCGAGCCACTTGACATGGTCACAGTTGAATTCACGGCAGATGAAATAGAGGTATATAGAGTCATCCTCATTATGCGGACGGTGTACCATGTAGACAAACAAGAGGTGGTTGTGGAGAGGTATTTCTATGTCGGAGGACAGTTTGGAGGAGTTAGTGTCAGCAATGGCATTGAGGAACAGATGTTTTGGCATCGATGGCAACACCACCTCTGGAGGTGGGGAGGGGAAGGGCCTGTCAAAGTGGAACAGAGAGTAACCTGAAGAGAGAGATTGGGAAAGGTAGAATGGACACCTTGAATATTGGTGTACCACAGTGATGGGGAGATGAAGAGTTGATGGTGTGTGGGATTGGGTGCATGATGGATAGACCGGATTCATATCCAGTGGATCCCCAATTCTGTCAAATGAAGACAAACATTGTGACCAAGACGGAACAAAGGGTTATTAAAAACACAAATGAAAGTAGAAGGAAGTGATAACAGGTAGAATGACATCATCATTTTTCCATGTAACAAAAAAAAACCACAATCGGTGCTTTTTGAGAAGTATAATCGAAGGAAAGCATGAGATACCTGGGTTTGATTCCTGGTCGGGGCGTGTAATTTCCCCACATATATCAATTTAGTTATTTCAAATCCTATTCATTTATATAAAAGAATGAGAGGAGGACACCCAGGATAAAAAGAGAGATTGCATGTTAGATTTTGGGCCTGAAGCCTCAATGTTATATGTAGCTGAGGCCTTGCCAGACACGAGCACCAATTTGACCCGACAGTTTAATAGGCACGATAGGCCAAATGGCCTTTACCTTAATGTGACGGTGAGTTCAATTGGGGTTGAAATCGATTGGCAAGTGGTGCCAGCAAACTGACAGAACATGACAGGCAGCAATTATTATCCTGCACTCGTGAAGCGAAAAGCAGGGTTACGCAATCGGTTACGTACGTCTGGCGTACGTACGTGTGGCATAGGTGTGTGTCTGCATTTTAAAAATTCATTTTCCTGGCAAACGTTGGGCCAATTGGCACGAAATTTTACCATAGAAGCGCCTCTGCCTGTAGGATTTTAGTGATAATTATGATGTCATCGGTCACATGGTACAGACGCCATCTTGGAAAAACGTTACACCTCCATATCTCCGAAACCACTCGATGGATAAAATTGAAAATGGCTCATTGTCAAGTACTCCCCATGGGAAATAAGATATGTTAATGATTATGTAATCGGTGCCTTCATTATGACATCATAATTTGACAAGTACAACGCTTGATCAGATCAGTATGGAAAAAAAAATTCCCCGTAACTGTTGGTCCGGATGGACACAAAATTGACCGCCTCCTCCTGTAGGATATTTTAATCTATCTATAATTCCAGTAATCTCTGTGTGTGTGTGTGTTTGTCTGTGTGTTTGTCTGTGACCGCTGTTTCTCGACAACCACGGGTCCGATATACTTTAAACTTGCCAGGTATATTGCTGGGGACCCGAGGATGTGCCTTTTCAAGGTTTCATATTAATCGGAGAAGTAGTTACCGAGCTATGGCGATTTCTTTACCAAACTCCGCAAGCCGTTCGCTTTGGACCAAACCATTTCATGTAAATAGAGGGGGGGGGGGGTTGTCACCGTACTCGCAAGCCGTTCGCTTTGGACCAAACCATTTCATGTAAATAGAGGGGGGGGATTGTCACCGTACTCGCAAGCCGTTCGCTTTGGCTTTGCGAATGGACCAAACCATTTCATGTAAATAGAGGGGGGGGATATAATTTTAGATATATATATATAGTACGGGCATGCCCTAGTAATAATAATGACGCCATAGGTCATGTGGTAAGGAGCCATCTTGGGAAAACTGAAAAACGTTGCACCTCTATATCTCTGAAACCGCTCCATGGAAAAAAAGAAAAAAATGTGGTTCATTGTAAAGAACTCTGCATGGGGAATACAACAAACAACAGGCATTTTAAGGCCATTTTCCCTGCGAGAGTGGGGGTTAGCCTTGCAGGCCCCATGACAATCTTCTCCATTTTGCCCTATTTTCTGCATCTGCCCTTGATAACCCCCTTGCCCGCATTTCTTCTTCCACCATCTTTAGCCAAGTCTTTCTCGGTCTTCCCCGTCCTCTACTTCCTTCTACATTCATTTCCATCACTCTTCTCAACCAGTCACGTTCATCCTTCCTCACCACATGACCAAACCATCTCAACCTGTTCCTCTTCACAGCATCAATCACAGGCTCTATTCCCATCATCTTTCGCAATTCATCATTTGTCTTCCTCTCTCTCAACGATACTCCGCACATCCGTCGAACCATTCGCATTTCCACCCTTTCCAACCTTCGTTGCTGCTCTACGTTCATTACCCATGTCTCGCTCCCATAAATCATAACACTTGTCACACATGCAGCATATCCCTGGTAGTAAGGGAAACATATGAAAATCTGTTAACTAAATTGTTACCAAAAAATTTCTTCACCAATATGTTTGTAAAGGTGTGTAATAACATGTGTTAAAATGTTGAAGGTCAACTCCCGTGGGAAACCCAGAAAAAAAGCTGTTGAATTCGGGTACCGAAAAATTATTTTCGAGAATTTTTATTTTTTTTAATCGGCCCTTAAGTAACTTATGAGGGGTCAAACAAGGGTTTTTCATGATTCTGAGTTGATTGTTAACATTTATATTTCACCACAGACACTCCTTTGTGGAAAAATAATTTCTAAATATATCTCATTTTCTACTTTGCAGGACATGGAGTCTAGCAATATGGATGAAGACGTTACTCCACCTGTGCTCAATTGCTTCATCTGTGCACGCTCGGATACACCAGCTGAAAGGCTCATACAGGCAACTCCAAAGGGATACTCAACTTTATTGAAACAAGCAGAAACTGTCGAAAATGTTACTGTTGTGGAACGTATGAAGGAGGCTCAAAAGGAAGGAAAACTGAGGTACCACCAGAAGTGTAAAAATGATCTGTACAACAACTTTGTTGCAACCACCAAGAAGTCAGCTCAAGCATCAAAGGCAGAGAAAGAGTCATCAAAGTTGAAGAGAAGACGCACTACTTGTGAGTTCAATTCATCAACTGGCTGCAGTTCTAGAAGATCACAGTCAGTTGACCTCCTGTATAAGGATGTATGCATTCTTTGCAACCAACCAGCCCAGCTCTACAAAAATAATCCAGCACAAGCTAGAAAGAAATACAGAGTGCCAGATAATTTGACTGCAGATACACTGAAGGCAAGCTTGCTGAAGACAGCACGGAGTCGCGGGGATGACTGGGGCACTGAAGTCACTGGACGCCTGGAAGGGATCGACGACTTGGTAGCAGAAGAAACACTGTACCATTTGCGATGCAAACTTATGTTTGCGAAAGGTGACAGTTTGTCCAAGACTGATGAGGAAGGAAAAAGGAAGAGAGGACAGAGGAGTATTGATGAGGAGCGAGAGGCAGTTTTTATTGAATTCTGCGAATGATTAGACTCAGAATTAGAGCATGGGGTAATGAACATGGACCAAGTCCATGAAAAGCTGCAGGAGTTTGATCAGTCACCAGAGAAGAGCCTTTCTTATTCAAAGCATTGGCTAAAGATAAAACTTCTAGAGAAATACGAAGACACCTTGTATTTCACAACACAGGAAAGAAGGGCAGATGTACTCTGTCTCAAAGATGGCACCGACAATATTCTGCGAGTGCATCATGCTAATCTTGACCATGGAGATGAGAAGACTCAGATCATAAAGACGGCACTCAAGTTCATATCCAATGATATTGCCTTGATTGATTTAGGTCCAAAGTCATACCCCACCACACACAGTATGACTGACATCGATAGTCAGCTGACACTTGTTCCTGCAAGCCTTCAGATGTTCTTGAGACCGATTGTCAAGACAGACGAAAGAGTTGCCGTTTGGGGGCAGAATTTTATTAAGGCCTGTCGACCTCGGTCTGGAGTATTGCCACACCAAATGGGGCTTGCCATACAACTTGATCATAGATTTGGGTCAAAATGGATGCTCAACAAGTTCCACCGGCTGGGATACACTGAGTCTTACACGGAGACACAAAACTACAAATACTGCTTCCTTAATAGTAGGAGTGGAGATGATGTTCCAGATACTCCTGGCACTCTTGACACCATTGTGGAGGAAACCGATGAACAGATCAATGATGAGGTTGCGGTTGATGCTGCGCTTGAGGATCAATCAGTGATGACAGCCAAAGTGCCAGCCAGTGAAAGTGAATTGTCAAGTAATGATCAGGTGGTCTTTATGGAGGTTGGGGAAACAAACAATGCAGTCACTCAGTTTGTTGGAGACAATATAGATTTAAACATTGTCTCTATTCACGGAAACACTCCCTTTCACTCAATGGGTTGGATCGAAGTCACCTCTCCGGCACCACCTTTGCCAGATCCACAGACAACAGCAGCTTTCCCCCGGGTGAAGTTGAAGGCACTCGACAAAGCTAAGATCCTGAGAGGAACTGAAGTAAAGATTATTCCATTTACGAACAGGAAACAGATAGGAACGAACGCGATCATGTTTCTCCCCCTCGCTGAGCTTTCCTCCTCCCTGGCTCATGATCAGCCACTCCTCACTCCAGGTGACACACTCTGGGCAGCGGGGTGGGTGATCAAAGCCAACGATCCTGAGTTCCCACACTCCAACTGGAATGGCTGGATGAAGAGAATCCATGCTAATGATGCAAAGCAGAGCACACAGATCGAGTTCCTCCCAGTTATTGAAGGAGACCCTAATGACCTCAACACCATCTTCACCACTCTGAAAGAGTGCATACGGCGCGTTGGGTCGCTATAGTGACCTTTGATCTTCCGATTTGGCTGAAGGCTGTGAATATAATAAAGCAGGCAAATCTACCCGTCATTCCAAGGTTGGGTCCCTGGATGGCTGGGATACTGGATGGCTGGATGGCTGGGATACTGGATGGTTGGATCCCTGGTGTTGGGCTAGCGGCTAGGGTGCCGGCTTTAGGATCCTAGGATCCTGGGTTCGAATCTCGGTCGATCGCCGAATTAATGCCAGGGGGGTTGACTCAGCCTGTCATCCTTCCGAGGTCGGCTAATTGAGTACCAGTTCACTGGTAATTCCCTGTTTGTCGTTGAAGGCGGCAAAAAGGGTTGGCGTCAGGAAGGGCATCCGGCCGTAAAACATTGCTTCAAAAAGGGGACCAAAAAACAACAACTACCACGGTCCCCGAAAAGGCCAACCCCCGCTTTGCAGGGAAAAATGGCCTCTAAACGGTGGTTTTATTCCAAGGTTGGGTGGTTTTCACCTGCTGAAGTCTTATCTTGGATCAATGTTAATATCTTGGATAAATGTTAACAATCAACTCAGAATCATGAAAAACCCTTATTTGACCCCTCATAAGTTACTTAAGGGCCGATTAAAAAATAAAAATTCTCGAAAATAATTTTTCGGTACCCGAATTCAACAGCTTTTTTTCTGGGTTTCTCACGGGAGTTGAACTTCAACATTTTAACACATGTTATTACACACCTTTACCATTGGAGGTAAAATCTAAATTTCTTCATATTGGTGAAGAAATTTTTTGGTAACAATTTAATTAACAGATTTGTGAAATATCTCATAAAATGCCCTTACTATGGAGAATGGGGAAGAAGTGTTGTTAATGATGATGTCATTGATGCCTTAATTATGACGTCATAATTCGACAGGGACAACACTTAGTCTGATCAGTTTGAAATTTATTGAGCGTGATCTACGCAACAATTATATTACAGAATATAAATTTATGATGTCATCATTCAAGTGGTCAGGCAGCCATATTGGATCAAATTTTTTTTAAACGTTCAAAAACAAGAGTTGGCTCGTACCAGGTTGACTGCGCAGTGCGCAGGGTAAATATTCTATGAATACCATCTAGTCGGTGAAGTTACCAGACAATGGGTTCACATACATGACCTGAAAATTTATTGAACCAGTGGGAGTTTGCTTGTATGCTCACGTGATGGTTCAGCTGGTAGATGGAGAGTTACTTTGAAAACTACTGCAATAATGAAAACTAATAATGGTTTGAAAAGTAATAATGAAATCCTCACAACTGTTTGTCTTGCTTGACAGGTGTCTCAAGGTCCAGAGGTGTTTGATTGCAGCACTGTTTCGCCAGCATCACGTGGCGAGAGCAGTCCCACAACTAGTACGTCACCAGCTGACGTCTTCCATCCTGGTGACTCTCTTTTTTTCTTTTTCTTTTTTTTGTTTAAGAGCTTCATCATATGCCTATCACACAGAATGACTTGGTTACCTCCCTGACCTCAGAAGCACATTTTTCCTTTTGTGCTGTTCCATCTTGATCCACTGCGTTGCAACTCTGCCGTGAACTTTGACTTTGTATACAGAACAAACAAACAAAAAAATCACATGAAAATACACTGATATTTCTTGATGTAACAAAACATCTGATAAGCTCATATATGTACAAGATCCTCCTTGCAGCCAAAGACACAAGAAAAGCCAAATAAATCCATTGTGTAGTACGTGCACATCAGTATAATGATTGTATCTTTGCTATCAGGAAATATATGCTTGTGGTATTTTGGCCTCACATGACTGAGATTGTGACTGTTTTGAAGCCACTCCTGCAGATACGAGCCAGGTGAATAAGTTCAAGGAAGAAGATTCGTCAGAGGAGCCTAACGAATGTGGTACGTATGGTCTTGAAGAGACAGCTTGTTACATAAAAAGGCAAAACAAGTCACCATTAAAAGGGTTTTAATGTCGTATTGGTATTAAGCAAGATTTGAATATTAAGCTCTCCCCATAGCCATAGCAAGAGCTGTGTCAAAATCCTTTGTGATTAATAATTAATTAAAGTTGATGGGAAGAAAAAGGGGTAGACCTCGATGGAGATGGGAAGGTTGTATGAGGAGGGATATCTATAAAGTGGGGTGGTGGGAGAGTTGAGAGAGTTGGCTGAGGACAGAAGGAAGTGGAGGAGTATCATGTCCAAGGCATGGCAGAAGCTTGGTACCATTGTGCCTGATCCCTTACAAAGGGAGGAGAGGAATAATTGATGGGGATAATTTACAGTGCCTTCAGTAAGTATTCACACCCCTTGACTTTTTCACATTTTGTTGTGTTACAGCCTGAATTTAAAATGGATTAAATTGATATTTTTTTTGTCACTGATCTACATATAATGCCCCATAATGTCAAAATAGGGAAAAAAAAATTCAATAATTTACATAAGTATTCAACCCCCTGTGTCCATACTTTGTTGAAGTGACTTTGGCAGCGATTACAGCCTCGAGTCTTCTTGGGTATGTCTGTATCAGCTTTGCACATCTGTATTTGGGGAGTTTCTCCCATTCTTCCTTCCAGATTTGCTTAAGCTTTGTCAAGTTGGATGGGGAGCATTGGTGAACAGCAATGTTCAAGTCTATCGACAGATTCTCAATGGGATTCAAGTCTTGGTTTTGGCTAGGCCACTCAAGGACTTTCACATTATTTTCTGAAGCCATCCCAGTGTTGCTTTGGGTGTATACTTGGGGGTCATTGTCCTGCTGAAACATAAATCTTCACTGCATTTTCAGGTCTTTTGCAGTCTGAAACAGGTTACCCTCAAGGATTTGCCTGTATTTGTTCGGCTCCATTCATTGTTCCCTCTATCCTTACAAGTCCTCCAGTCTCTGCCATTGAAAAGCATCCCCATAGCATGATGCTGCCACCACCATGCTTCACGTTAGGGATGGTGTTAGATGTGTGATGAGCTTCTAATGCGTTTCCACCAGATGTAGCGCTTTGCATTCAGGCTTCAATCCTTGTCTCATCAGACCACACAATATTTTGCCTGATGCTCTCGGTCTTTCACTGCGTTTTTGGAACTCCATGCGTGCTGTCATGTGCCCTTTTCTCAGGAGTGGCTTCCATCTGGCCACTCTCCCATTAGGCCTAGATTTGTGAAGTGCTGCAGAAGACTGTTGTTGTCCTACATGCAGATTCTCCCATCTCATCCAAGGAACTCTGTAGTTCTGTCAGAGTGGTTATTGGGTTCTTGGTCACTTCCCTGACCAAGGTTCTTCTTGCCCGGTTGCTCAGTTTTGTCAGATGGCCAGCTCTAGGAAGAGGCTGGGTAGTTCCATATTCCTACCATTTCCTAATGATGGAGCTCACTGTTCTCTTGGGAACTTTCAACACTATAGAAATAGTTTTATACCCTTCCCCAGATCTATGCCTCCTCACAATTCTATCTCGGAGTTCCACAGCCAGTTCCTTGGACCTCATGGTAGAGTTTCTGCTCTGACATCCACTATCACCTGTGGGACCTTATATGGAAAGGTGTGTTTCTTTCTAAATCATGTCCAATTAATTGAATTGGCAACAGGTGGATGCCAATCAAGTTGTGGAGACATCTCAAGGATGATCAAAGGAAATTGGATGCACCTGAGCTCAATTTGCAGTGTCATAGCAAAGGGGTTGAATTCATTGACTCAAAACATTTCAGCTTTTCATTTTTAATTATTTTGTAAAAGTTTCTAAATAAAAAAATCCACTTTGACATTATATGATATTATATGTAGATCAGCGACAAAAAAATAATCGATTTAATCCATTTTAAATTGAGGCTGTAACATAAAATGTGAAAAAAGTTAAGGGGTGTGAATACTTTCTGAAGGCACTGTCCGTCCACAATGGACAGATGAGACCGAGATAAACTTTTACCAAGGTGATGGAAAGGCAAAAGTGTGGAGAAAGGAAGGAACTGCATCTGATCCAAACCATACTACCTCATCTCTGAAACATGGTGGAGGTAGTGTCATGGCTTGGGCTTGCATGGCTGCCTCTGGGACTTGCTCACTCATCTTTACTGTTGATGTAAATAATGATGGCAGCAGCAGAATGAATTTGGAAGTGTACAGAAACATTTTGTCTGCCTGTATACAAGAAAATTCCTCCAAACTCATTGAGCAGCGCTTCACCATGCAGGAAGAAAATTACCCAAAACACACCACCAAGGTGTTCATCAGAGGAAAAAGTGGAAGGTTTGAAAATCCTGATTTAAATCCAATAGAGCATGTATTTCACTTGCTGAAGAGGAGACTAAAGTCTCCAAAACAAACAACAACTGAAAATGGCTGCAGTAAAGTCTTGGCAAAGCATCTCAAATGAAGATACCAAGAGTTTGGTGATGGCAATGGGTCACAGGCTCGATGCAGTTACTGCATGCAAGGGATATACAACCAAATACTAACTATTAAACTACTTTAATTTACTTTAAGTTAATCTGTTCCAATACGTATGCTTACCTAAAATGGGGGGACTGAACATACAAAGTGTAATTATTCTACGATGGTAGAGGCCATTTTCCCCCGCAGAGCAGGGGTTGGTCTTTTTCGGGCACCATGGTCCCCTTTTTGAAGCAATGTTTTATGGCCGGACGCCCTTCCTGCCACCAACCCTGTTGGTCGCCTGTTGTGACACAGGGAATTACCAGTGAGCTGGTACTCAATTTGCCGACCTCGGAAGGATGACAGGCTGAGTCAACCCCCCCTGGTGTTAATTCAGCGATCGACCGGGATTCAAACCCAGGATCCTAGGATCCCAAGCCGGCACCCTAACCGCTAAGCCAACACCAGGGTGCTAAAACATATATACATAGAAATACCAATAAATAAAAGATGATCTTGTGTATTCTTTGCCTCATATTCATCTTTTGATCCCAAATCCAAATTTATTGAGTAAACATAAATAATAACAAATTTGACCACTGTTGCAATACTTATGGAGGGCACTGTATATATTTCCAATTTCATTTTAGCTTCAGTTTTCCCCAAAAAGTTATCATGTTTAAATGATAAATTTGTTTAATGTTTAAACATGTTTAATTTAAAAATTGCAATCCCATGTCGGCTATACCTACACCTACACACCTACACACCTACACACCTACACACCTACACACACACACACACACACACACACACACACACACACACACACACACACACACACACACACACACACACACACACACACACACACACACACACGTTTGCCCAAGGGATTTTCTAAATGTCATACAGATATTTTATTCTTAAATCAGGGCAGACTTTCAAAATAAGGTTCTGACTAACGTTGTAGTTGGTTTAGTATCAGTCGAATATTAACTTGTATAATCATTAGTGGTCTTGCTGTGGTTTGTATTGAAACTCATGCATGTAACTCGAGGGCTGAGATCGGAGAAATGTTTACAAGCACCCTCTTCACCTTGTTCACAGGACACCTATTCGAGACCAGCTCTGCCGGTGCCTTGCCTTCTCCAGTTCCCGAACCAGCCTCACCCAACCTGTCCTCACACCATCGCTTCACCGACGAAACCCAGATACCCTCTCATGACAGGCGGCCACCGATAGACCTTATAACAAGGGCGCCTGGACGCAAGCGTCGGGCCGATAGCCATGATCTGTTGGAATGGCTGAGGGAGGAAAGTGAGCGAGACCGTCGGCACATGACAGAGTGCATGGTGCAGATGACACAGACATTCGCACAGGGTGTGCACGCCATGCGAGAGCTTCTCCGGGAGCTTGTCGCCCGCGTACCGCTTCCAGGGCCATTGCCTTCTGGCCAGACTCAGCACGCTAACGACCAGACCCCGACCTCCAATGGCCCTCTGTCCGAGTTCTCGGTTTGGAGAAAATGAACCGAGTTTACTCATGAACTTCCTTCACTTGCAGACTGGCACCAGCAGTGAATATACTTTTTTTCAGTATTTTTTAATTTATAATATGTATATTTCGTTTTATTTCACCATAGGTAACCTCAAGAGTTTGAAATGCTGTAAGATTTGTCATTTTCACTCTGTTTTTAAGTAAAAATGAGAATGTGATTCGTATAGTTTACCTGTGACCAAACAAATGTCTGACAATTACTGTACCTTGAACGTCTCGTGGTCAAATCACAAGGTGCCTTTTTCGGATTACAATGTAGGCATCTCACAAACTTTATTGCTGCAATGCAGCAAACCCATTAAGACTGAAATTCGTCAAACCCCCAAAAATGTACAACTAAACATCACGTGTTTCTCCCCCATTTCCCCAGATAGATTGTCAAATTTCAACTCGTTATTTTATCGTCCATGCGTTATTGTTTTGATTATAGTTACTTTTGGTTTGAATTTCCTGTAACTTGTAATTATTTCATCGTGTTCTGCTCCTCGTGTGCGGCCTTGTAGTTGTACCCCCGTCGGTGTTTGTTATCTTAATCGTGTTTTGCTTGGCTCTTAGTTTTTTTCCCTTCTACCCCGAACATAATACTCTGTCTAACGTTCTAAATCCCCACCTCCCCCCCCCACCCCCAAAAACCACACAAACAAAACAAAAAAAAAAAAACATTTATTTTCCTTTCTCCAAGTGTACTGTTGACTCATCCTGTATTTTCTGTCCAGGTGTGCTGTTCGCCCCGCCCCCATTAACTCCTTGCCATCCACCGTTTGCCCTTCACGTGACTCGTGGTGGTCCCTCTCGGCTCTCCCCCCGTTGGTATTTTTGTGCACATAAGATTGTTCACGGTTCTGTTTAAATATTATTTAAATATGTATAACCTTTCCCCTTCAGTGTTTTACTCAGTGGTATTTTACAACACGCTGTTTTTCTTCCTATTTAAAAGGCTTTTCTCAATTTCCTCTCCAACTCATTCCACCTCAAAAAAAAGAAATTCAATATCTTATACGTCTCCCTCACTACATGGTCTAAATTCACATTCATTCCATCCCTCCTCCATCATTCTGAACCGGATTGCTAACTTGAAAATCACAACAAACCCAATTTGTTTTCAATGTTCGTCTTTCATTAATCATCCACTTTCTAAACTCCCCTCTTGCCCCTCCCATCCAAATCCCTCCCCTTGCACCTACACTCCTAAACTCCCCCCTTGCCCCGCCACTCTTAAACTCCCCCCCTGCCCCTCCACTCCTGAACTCCCCCCTTGCCCTTCCCCTCCTAAACTCCCCCCTCACTCCTCCCCTTCAAAACTACCCCCCAACCCCTCCCATTCAAATCTCCCCCCATACCATTCCTCTCCAATTCTCCCTCCTCCCCCCTCCTCCTCAAAGCTGCCTCCTCCCCACTTCGTCTCCCTTCTATCTCATACCTCCACCCCCCCAACCTTCTTCTTTCCTCTGCCCCCCCTCAAACAACCCCTCACTGTGCCTCATCCCTTCACCTTCAAACCTTTCATCCTCCTCATCCTTCCCTTTCTTGGAACTCTTCTGCAATCGCTGACACACTAACAACTGCTCTCCCTACCTCCCCCTCTCATCCTTCATCTTACCCTACTCCTCCCCTCCCCTGTCCTGTACCCGATGCTCCCCCTCTCTCTTCATTAACGGTATGGACCTCAAACATCCGGGGCCTTCGCTCAAACCTGACTGATCTCTCCATACAGGTTGCTTCTGACAATCCAGACTTGATCTGCTTAACAGAGACTTTCCTCCTTCAAGATGTCTCTGATTCCTTAATATCTCTTCCTGGTTACTCCCTCCTCCGGTATGATAGACCTGAGCCTCGGCCTGGTGGTGGAGTGGCTATCTTTATCAAAAACTCTCTTCCTCACTCTCCTTGCACTGCCCTCTCTCCTCCTCACCCCCAGGAGTACCTCTGGCTACGGCTTCCTCTCCGCTCCCACCTTTTGTTCATATGTGTTCTGTACCGTCCCCCAAACAGTGATGACTCCATCTACATTTCACTGTCCGACAACATGGACCAACTTCTATCCACTCATCCCAACGCTCTCTTCCTCATATGTGGTGACTTCAATTGTCATCATGCCACCTGGTTGGGTGTGGGTTCCTCTCTCACCAGTCATGGCACCTCAGCAAAGGACTTCTGTGACTCACTGGGATTGACACAATCTGTCAATTTCCCGACCCGGATCTCAGCCAATGGAGTATCTTCTCTTCTAGACTTGGTTATGACTAACTTCCCTGCTAATGTCTGCTGCTCTTCTTCTGCTCCAATCGGTTCTTCTGATCATGTGCTTGTCAAAGTGGACATCTCTCTGGCCATTCTCAGAGAGCCTCCTCAGCGTCGACGAGTCTGGCATTTCACTCAGGCCGACTGGGACGGTCTTCAAGCAGCCATCAATCGTCTGGATTGGTATCCCATCTCCACTGCCTCTGACATCAATTCTTCCTGGGAATTCTTCCAAAGCAAACTGATCTCTCTCATGCACAGATTTATCCCACCTCGCCTTCAGTTGTCTTACCCTTCCTCCCGTCCATGGTACACTGAATCTTGTGGTGAGGCAGTTGCCCTGAAACAACTTGCCTTTGCCCCTTGGAAGGCTAATCCAACTGAAGGAAATCTCAGTTCCTTCCACCAAGCTCGGAACAAGTGTGTGTCTACCCTCAGGAGTGCCAGGAAGCACTATCTCTCCTCACTCAAGAATGAACTCTCAAACCTGTCTCCTTCCTCCAAATCCTGGTGGCGTCTGGTCAAATCCGTTTCTGGTGTTTGTTCCCCCTCCATCCCCTCCCTTACCTCAAATGGCCACACAGTTGACATCGCTCGTGACAAAGCCGAATGCCTCAACTCTGTGTTTGCCTCAAAATCCTTAGTCCCAAACCCATCTCTCTCTGTTCCCACCTTTCCCAGTCGAACCAAACTGCTCCTGGACGCTGTGACCTTCTCTCCTGACAAGGTGGAGGAGTTTTTGTCAAACCTCGACTCTGATTCTGCAACTGGACCAGATGGCATCAGCCCACGGGTCCTAAAATCCTGCTCTGCCGCTCTATCTCACCCTCTCTCTGTTCTTTTCACCCTATCTTTTGCTCAAGGTCATCTGCCAGCATCCTGGAAATCAGCAAACATTACCGCTTTACACAAAAAAGGTGCAAAAACAGATCCTTGCAACTACAGACCAATCAGCCTGCTCCCAATTATCAGCAAAGTCATGGAATCCATCATTGCTTCGGATATGAAATCTTTCCTCTTCTCCAATGGCTTGATCTCTGATCATCAATTTGGTTTCAGACCACGTCACTCTACTCTGGACATGCTGCTTCTGCTGTCTCAACAATGGATGGAGGTCCTCAATGCCAAACAGGAAATCAGAGCTGTCTCCCTTGACATATCACGTGCCTTCGATACGGTCTGGCACCCAGCTCTGCTCACCAAACTCTCCTCCTATGGTATCCATGGAAATCTCCATGCATGGCTTGCGGACTTCCTCTCTGGTCGTAGTCAACGTGTGGCCCTGAATGGATTTCTCTCATCTCCCCTTCCCGTTCAGGCTGGAGTTCCCCAAGGCAGTGTGCTGGGCCCTGTGCTTTTTCTGGTCTTTATCAATGATCTCTCCGACTCTCTGGAAAATCCTCTGTATCTCTTTGCTGATGACTCCACTCTCTGCCGCTCCATTCCTCTTCCCTCAGATCGGCAGTCTGCATCCTCCTCACTCTCTGAAGACCTGGACAAAATCACAGACTGGTCAAACATGTGGAACATGTCTTTCAATCCTGACAAATCTACACTCTTACTATGTCTCTCCGAAAAGATCGACTGGACAACCCTCCCATCTACTTTCTCAACAATCCTCTCCAAGAAGTTCTGTCGCTCAAGCTTTTGGGTCTCACCATCTGCCATGATCTTTCCTGGGAAAACCACATTTCCAAGCTGGCCTCCAAAGCCAGTCGCCGACTGGGCATCCTCCGTCGTGCGAAGTCCTTCCTAGGCACACCTGAGCTCCTCACCACATACAAGGCTTTCATCCGCAGCTCAATGGAATACTGTTCTCCGCTATGGGCTGGTGCTCCTGCCTCACACCTGGCTCGGCTTCACGCTGTTGAATCCAAAGCTTTCAGAATCATTGGAATCTCCCGCGATGAAGCTATCTCTGAGGGCCTTTCACTCACTCACCGCAGGCAGGTAGGTGGTCTTTCTGTCTTCTACCGACTCCTCTCCGGCCTTGCTCCCCCAGCTCTCTCTGTGCTCTGTCCCCCAAATATTCCTACAGGTCGCACAAGATCTGCCAGCCACCCTCTGATGGTTAAACTGCCGAAATCTCGGCTCTCTGCTCACCTTCACTCTTTCATTCCTCTTTTCTCCCGCCTCTGGAACAAACTCCCACACTCACTTCAATCACACTCCTCCCTCCAGGTCTTCAAAACAGCTGTTCACCACCATCTCGCTCTTTCACGAGCCTCGATCTTGTATACAAAAAAAAAAAAAAAAAAATCTCTTATCTTCCCCCATCCAAAACCTTGATCTTTTCTACCCCCACTAATTCACCCCAGATCCACCTTGTTTGAAATTCCAACTTCTTTCCTGGAAGTCTTGGCAGTGTCCATATGTTTTATACCTCTCCCACCCCCCCCCCCCCCCTTCCCATGCCTCCCCCCCAAAGCCCTCTCCCTCCCACAGTTCTCTCGATCTCTCCATGTCTCTCGGTCCCTGCTCTCAAATGTGTTTGTGTCCTTCCCCCTCTCTCCCCATCTTGTCTACCGCTCCCGATGTTATTTGTTTTGTGTGTCTGTTTGTCTTTCTGTGTGATTAATGTTCGCTCTTTCACGAGCCTCGATCTTGTATACAAAAAAAAACAAACAAAAAAAAACAAAAAAAAACATTCCGTACAACAAATGCAGGTTCAGCAGAGGAACTGTCTTCTTGATTCGTCTGCAGAACAAACTTGCGGGGTAGCATCATTGTCTGAGTGCAAATAATGCTGGCAGTGGGAAACAGGATACCCAGTTTAACATCTTCCGTGGGATGACATATTGGTGTCTCACCCTGCATGCAATCTTTTATGAAGAAGAAGAGCACTGGCCACAGTGTTTAAGGAAATTGCAGAAGTGTTGTGTGGAAGGACATCAGTAAAGGGTGTGTGTCGTCTAGGGACAGACATCAGGAATGGTGGACTGAGGAAGTAGTGAAGGGAGTTGGTGAAAAGGAGGTTTCGAAGAGGATAGAGAAGATCAAGGATAGATGGAGGTAGCCGGATATGCGGGGTTGCTGCACCTGTATGGGCAGAATAAGGCAGCAAGGGGAGCTGTGGATAAGGTGAGGAATGATATGGAAGAGGTGGTGTACAAGAAGTTGGAGGAGGAAGATGATCTATAAATTGGCTCGTGACGGGGATGAGGACAGCAAGGACATGAAGAGGAAATGGTGGGCGGTGATTAAGGATGATGGCGGGAGGCTCGTGCCAGAGAGGGGCGCAGTGTTGAAGGTGTGGGAAGGATACTTCAAGGAAGCAACGGCAAGCCAGAGCTACCGAGTTACATCGAGGGAAAAGTGGAGTTGGAGATCACGGAAGAGGAAGTGCGGGCGGCACTGAAGAAGATGAAAAAGGGGAGAGCGCCAGGCATTGATGAAGTGTGTACAGAGATTATTAATTGTTGTAGTGGGAGAATGCCCTGTTTGTCGTTAAAGGCGGCAAAAAGGGTTGGCGTCAGGAAGGGCATCCGGCCGTAAAACATTGCTTCAAAAAGGGGACCAACAAAACAACAACCACGGTTCCCGAAAAAGGCCAACCCCCGCTTGCGGGGAAAAATGGCCTCTAAAGGTGGTAGTGGGAGAATGTGTGTATAAGAGATGGTTAAATTCTGGAGAATTGGAGAGTAGGCTTAATTGTGCTGTTATGGAAGAAGAAAGGGGATTTTCAATATCTGGGGAAGTACAGGGGCATTACGCTCCTTAGTCATGTCATGAAGGTGCTGGAGAGGATTCTGGATGGGAGAATAAGGAAGAGTGTGGAGAAGGAGATTGGAGAAGAGTAGCAGGGGTTCAGTAAGGGTAGGGGAACAACAGATGGGATGTTCACGTAGAGACAGCTGATGGAGAAGAGGTTGGAGGTGCAAGGTGTGGCATTGGGATTTGTAGATCTGGAGAAGGCCGACAACACTGTCCCGAGAGAGATGGTGATGGTGACACTGAGATGGATGGGAGTGCCGGAAGCAGAAGCTAGGCTGGTAGAAGGGATGTACAAGGGAATGAAGGGAAGAGTTTTGATCGGTCCTGGGATGTCGGAGGAGTTCATTGTGAGCATCGGTTGTAGGCAGGGAAGCTCTCACAGCCCACTCGTGTTTATCATGGTGATGGAGCTAGTAAGCATGAAAGGTAGTATGGGGAGGATGTTGTATGCAGACAATCGGGTTGTTGTGGTGTGGTGGAGAGAAAGCGGGAGATTTAGGAGGGACGAGGGGAGTCCATGCAAGGAGGCATTTGGAAAGTCTGGACTGAAGATGAGTAATAATTTATTTGAGCATTAACTCAAAATCAATATGTATGAGCTGAGCACATTGGAATTGAAGTGAGTTGTGGTTCTTCTCCTTCTTTCACATGAGGAACATGGCTATGGGATGCATATCATTTTCTGGAGGTGTGGATGTGCAACTGATGCAGTGCCCTCTGAAAGTTAGAGCACGCATTTTTAATTTGTTCATATGCTGTGGATAACTCGCCTACTCATCACATAGGACACCAACAACAACAACAACAACATGCATTTTAAAGGCCATTTTCCCTGCTAGAGCGGGGGTTAGCCTTGCGGTCCCCATGACAATCTTCTCCATTTTGCCCTATTTTCTGCATCTCTCCTTGTTAACCCCCTTGCCCGCATTTCTTCTTCCACCATCTTTAGCCAAGTCTTTCTCGGTCTTCCCCGTCCTCTACTTCCTTCTACATTCATTTCCATCACTCTTCTCAACCAGTCACTTTCATCCTTCCTCAACACATGACCTCAAACTGACACACATGACACACATGACACATCTCAAACTGTTTCTCTTCACAGCATCAATCACAGGCTCTATTCCCATCATCTTTCGCAATTCATCATTTGTCTTCCTCTCTCTCAACGATACTCCACACATCCATCGAACCATTCGCATTTCCACCCTTTCCAACCTTCGTTGCTGCTCTACGTTCATTACACATGTCTCGCTCCCATAAATCATAACACTTCTCACACATGCAGCATACACCTTTCCCTTCAGCTTCAGCGACACTCTCCTCATAAGCACGCCACCCAGTTCCCGAAACTTCTTCCATGCACATCTCACTCTAGTAACCGTTGCCGAGTCTGATCCACCTTCTCCATTCAGCATGTCTCCGAGGTAGCAAAATGTTTTCACACCTTCCAACTTCACGCCATCTCCAAGATCCAACTCAACATTTCCTCCATCTGCAGCTCCCTTTGTGCACACATTACATTTGAATGTAGCTGCCACACTGGTTAATGACCCTCTTAGACCACTACATTTTTGATGAACCCACTCAGCGCACATTGTTCATTGAATAGAGTTCACTCCGACACCCTTCCTACACACAGCACAGGGCCACTTCCCAGTTCTTTCCACCTCACCACATGCTTTACCACTTGCCATCACCTTCGTCTTTCCGATATTCACCTTCAGACCTTTTGTCTCCATACATTCCTTCCACTTGTTCATCTTCTCCTTCAGTCCATCCATACTTTCCGCAATCAACACCAGATCATCTGCATACAACAACTCCCACGGTAAACCCTCCTTTACGTTCTGAGCCAGCACCTCCACCTCCATCACAGCTACAAATAGTAGTGGACTTAGTACCGACCCCTGATGCACTCCCACCTTCACCTCAAACTCACCACTGTTCCCGTCCTTCGTCCTTACAGCTGTGCGTGCTCTTTTGTACATCACATAGGACACCGTGGGACCTTTAATGTCCACCAACTAATGCTGGCAGTGACGGACAGGACACCCAGTTTAACATCTTCTGTATTGACGTCTCACCCTGGATGCGAAGCACCAGCATGACAGTTTATATACCTGGGCCAGGATTCGAACCCGGCTAGCTAGCTTACAAACAAGTGTGCATACCAGACTATGCTTCCAGCCCCAGCTAGTGGGTGGGTTGTAGTTGGTGGAAGAGAGAGACGACAACAGGCATCCATGATACCGCTTGGGCGACCTTGTTGTTGGCATCCAGAATAGTGGTGAATAAATCAATCACATTAAGATTGTTAGGAAAAAAAAAAAAGAAGTGACCGAGTGCATAAAAGAATCTCTTATTAACCGTTTTACAGGTTCGAGAAAGTTGAATTTTTAAAACTCTAACCCTCAAAGCTAAGTTATTAAAGAATTGGAAGTCCTGTGGCCTCTATCAGGCTCTTTTCTCCATCAGAAGTTGGATTTCAATCGAATTTATTGGTTCACGTTGCAAGAACTGTACCTGATGAGTACATTGGACATTGTTCAAGCGGTGGTCCCAATTACAGCTTGGCACTTGGTAGAATGTCAGGGAAGGCATTGGGTGTGGTAAGCCATGAACCACCATCTACAAGAAGTGTGATTCCAGTGATGTAATCAGCGGCAGGGCTGGCCAAGAACAATGCTGCATGAGCCACGTCCAGCTTGCTGCCAGCTCGGCCTAGCGGCAACTTCTGGAATAGCCCTGCAGATCGTGCCCAGGATCCTCCTGGAAGAAAAAGGACATGAAGCCATAAAAGGTCCCCTCCTTCTAGACTCACCCCCTCCCTCCAGACTCACACCCCTCCCTCCAGACTCACACCCCTCCCTCCAGACTCACACCCCTCCCTCCAGACTCACACCCCTCCCTCCAGACTCACACCCCTCCTTCCAGACTCACACCCCTCCTTCCAGACTCACACCCCTCCTTCCAGACTCACACCCCTCCTTCCAGACTCACACCCCTCCTTCCAGACTCACACCCCTCCCTCCACTCACACCCCTCCTTCCAGACTCACACCCCTCCCTCCAGACTCGCACCCCTCCCTCCAGACTCGCACCCCTCCCTCCAGACTCGCACCCCTCCCTCCAGACTCGCACCCCTCCCTCCACACTCGCACCCCTCCCTCCAGACTCGCACCCCTCCCTCCAGACTCGCACCCCTCCCTCCAGACTCGCACCCCTCACTCCAGACTCGCACCCCTCACTCCAGACTCGCACCCCTCCCTCCAGACTCGCACCCCTCCCTCCAGACTCGCACCCCTCCCTCCAGACTCGCACCCCTCCCTCCAGACTCGCACCCCTCCCTCCAGACTCGCACCACTCCCTCCAGACTCGCACCCCTCCCTCCAGACTCGCACCCCTCACTCCAGACTCACATCCCTCACTCCAGACTCACACCCCTCACTCCAGACTCGCACCCCTCCCTCCAGACTCTCATCCCTCCCTCCAGCCTCCTATCCCTCCCTCCCTCCAGCCTCACACTCCATCCGTTCCCCTCTTCCTCCCCTCCCTCATTCCAAAATAAGTCATGGTATGGATATTTATCGTCGTCGCCATGTGATGAATCTGGGGTGTGTTCAGTTACCAAATTTCTCGTAGAGGGCTTGCAAAGAGGCAAGCACTCAATTCAAGACCGTTGTTAAGAAACGGCTGGCTAGCTGCTTTGTAACTGAACCCACCCATGGACACCTTTGACAGTGTACAGTATATATACAAAATCCTGTACAAAAGACAGTTTTTTTTTAAAAACGAAAGACTTCAAATATTAATCACAAGTATCACAGGTCCCAGTAGAATGACACCCAATCCTATGGAGGTATGAATTAAAATGACAGAGCAGAATGAGAGAATCAGCCTTGCTTACATAAATACACTTAGTTATAAGAATCACTACTTTTCTTAACTTTTTCAGAGTTCACTCCAGATTCTGCAGATAATTTAGTCCACCAGTTTCAATCCTCAAATCAGAAGACATATTTCGATTACATACGAGTTCTTTAATTAGTCCGTGAGAGGCCATCGTGGAAAATCATATAATGCACAAAATCGCTTCAAGCTCCTTGAAAACTATAGTACCTACAAAAGCAATGTATACAGCGATTCTTAGGTATGAAGATCAGACATTCGATGATGTGAGTAAGGTGAGTGAAACATAAATTTTGAGCGCTTACTCATGCAGAGACATTCGCGGCTTGCTCCAAAGCAAGGTATTGTCGTTTCTCTGGCGATCAAGATCACTGGTGACGAATAGCCGAACTGCTTTAACCCTTGAGGCGAGCAGTCGAATATATGGCGGTTACGGCACGCACGCAGAAAGAAGAGACACGAAGCACACGTAAACCGAAACCACAAACAAAGAAACACGACAAATGAAAATACAACAATAATGATTTAATAAAAATAAAAGCACGGAATGAAAATGTCAAAATAAAAACTGAGGTAAATTAATTTCCTAACCGAGACGTTTCCTCATACTGACACAAATATGAACACAGGGGGAAAATGAAATAAAAACAAGCGTTATGCCTAGGTCCCCCGTCGGTGAAGTGATGTGAGTTGACAAAGTGGAAGACGCAAGGCAGCCATCTTGGATTTTGACGTGGCGACCCAATTTTCAATAGCGTTCTCCCTTATGCATAGATACACCCACACACCAGATTAGAAGTTGGTACTTCGCTTATTTTTCAAGATATTCCGCTCACAAGGTTCAGACATACATGGCGCCAGCGATCTTGGATTTTGACGTGGCGACCCAATTTTCAATAGCGTTCTTCCTTATGCGTAGATACACCCAGACACCAGATTAGAAGTTAGTAGTTCGTTTATTTTTCAAGATATTTCGCTCACAAGGTTCAGACATATATATATATGGTGGCGGCCATCTTGGATTTTGACGTGGCGACCCAATTTTCAATACCGTTCTTCCTTATGCCTAGGTACACCCACACACCAGATTAGAAGTTGGTACTTCGCTTATTTTTCAAGATATTCCACTCACAAGGTTCAGACATACATGGCGGCGGCCATCTTGGGTTTTGACGTGGGTTGCACCCACACACCAAATTAGAATTCGGTCCTTCGCTTACGCACGTACGCACGGACGGAGGGGAAAACCATAGTCCCCCTTTCGCTCCGCGGTGCGACAGGGGACAATAAACTGTTCCCTTTTGGCCGGCCGGTACTTATCGGTGTGCAAGTGGTCATTTTAGGAGGTTGGCAGTGATGATGCTTGAAACCACAGGCGGGAAGATGGCGACGCGTAGAACGCCACGCGCCAAAAAGCGCTCAGTGACGAGGGACGAGGCGAGCACGACCCGCCTTCCCTTCTCCTCATACACGGACTCTGCTTCGCGCTCCTAGGCTCCTTTCCGCTGCGAAGTAATTTCCTGCTCCTCAACCGAGCTGTCTGTCCGTGCTCCCCTCCTTTGCAAAAGCCAAAAGTCCACCACCCCAAAAATGGCCAGCAACCTGCTCGAAGCCAAAAGCACCCAAAGATGGCAAAGCCTTGTTGTTCGATCCCGAGCAGCCAAACGACTCTTCCCTCTCTCTCTAGATCCCGAGAAGCTTCTCGCCGACGTCCCTCCGACGTCCCTCCGTCCCAAGCTCCTTGAAAATCGCCTCATGCTCCTCAAGGCCAATCATGTCCGTTGGGGGGGAAGGGGGCGTGGCCTGCCAGCTCTTTCTGCATCCCTTTGTTTTTGAGGTCAATAGGTCAAAAGGTCAACATAGGCCAAAGGTGAACCCCTTTTTTTCAAATTTCTAAAATCCTCAATTTTCATCCGATTGACTTGAAATTTGAATAGGATTTTCACATCAGCTAACTGAATTTAACCACTAACTATTTTTGAGATCAGCATAGGCCAAAAGGTCAACCACTTTTTTCAAATTTCTAAAATCATCAATTTTCATCTGATTGACTTGAAATCTGAAAAGGATTTTCATATCACCTTACTGAAACCAACCACCAACTATTTTGAGGTCAACATAGGCCAAATTTATAAAAGTCAATTTTCATCCGATTAACTTAAATTTGAAGACGATTTGCATTTCAGGTCACTGAATTCAACCACCAATTATTTTTGAGGTCAAAAGGATGCCATACCGAGTGCCATTCTACATTGCTCTCTTTTGCCAAGTGTCGCCCTATGAGTGATTTTTCGTCTGTCTGTCCGTTTGTCCGCACAGAATAAATATGATTTTCTCTGTAACGGTTTGTGTGATCGACAGCAAATTTTCACCATAGGTACACATCCTCCACCTGAAGAATTTTTTAATGATCAGTATGACGTCATAGGTCACGTGGTACGGGCGCCATCTTGGAAAAACCGAAAAAGTTTGCACGTCTATATCTCCAAAAGCGCTTAATAGAAGAAATTGAGACATGGCTCATTGTAAAAAAACTCTCCATCGGGAATAAAACATGTTAATGATTTTGTCACAGGTGCCTCCATTATGACGTCATAATTCGACAAGTACAAAACTTCATCCGATCAAGATGAAATTTTTTGAACGTCATCTTGGGATAAATTGGTGGAGACAAAAGATAATGTTGACGTCATCGGTCACGTGGTTCGGCCGCCATATTTGTTTTAACTAACACAAAAGCCATAACCACTAAAAACACATCCTGGCGAGGGTCTGCAATCTCTGATTGCTCTTTCTTGTTCCTAGTTGCATTTATCAGTTCATCATGTGAGGAATAAATGGCAGTTAACAGTCGAGGTGGTTTGGGTGGGGGTGGGGGGGGGGGTGGGATATGTTTTTACCGAGACGCCGCATTCCTTCTGTTTCCTCTATGGGTCCAGGAGCCAAGCTGTTCACCCTCACGGCATCTGGTCCCCATTCCACAGCTAAATGGCGTGTCATAGCATCTGCAGATACATAATAGCTCATGTGAGATTATGCAACATATCATTTCGTACCACCACAACGTTTGATGCAATTTTGAATAAGCAATGGCACAGACTTTTTGGATGGTGTGTGTCTTATTAATTTTGACTTTGCCTTGTGTATGTATCACTGAAAACTGAAGTGTATCAATCACTCTCCTGCAACGATGCTCAGATATTCAGGGGATATAATGCAGACTCTTCATACCTTGCCTCAACTAAGAAGTTTGGTACCTCACCATACTTGAACCAAGATCTGTCCCATTATCATGGCAGAAACCCAAGACAGGTGTCAATATGTCATCTGCATAAAACACCCGTATCATAAGTCATGGGACCCCTTTGTAATTGTGAGAATTACACAAACATGCATAGATTGATTTTCCAAGCCGTGAATATCAACAGTACAAGCAGGGACCAGTTTGATTGCCTTTCATGTTGAAGACGTGTTTCACCAGTTTAATACGTTTCACCAGTTTAACACGTGTTTCATCACACACGATGCGCAGGGAAGAGAGGGAGAGGATCGCACACAGAGGAGCGAGGGAGAGGATCACACACTGGAGAGAGCGGGAGAAGGGAGAGAGGCGTGGGAGAGGGGGGAGAGTGACACTTCCACCTTGACTTGAGAGAGAGTGAGGGGCGAGAACCTACCTTGACTGACTTACTTCTGTTGTTCATTTTTTAAACTTGAAAGACTCGAATACAGTTCACTTTACAAATTAAATATCGTTAATAAAACCAAACGTTATTAATAAATATTGGATTCCATAGTTAACACACAAATATATGATATTACATGCAAAGATTTTCAAAGTATTGTTTAATACATTGGAAAAGGGGGCTTCATATAATTGTTGGAAAAGAGTTAACTCGCCTTAAATAAACTCTTTATATATATCCCTGGAATATGAAAAAATATAATTGGACTATGGTTCAATCCCTAACTTCAGTTTTCAGTCACTATACTTTTACTAAGTAATAATGAATAACCAATTCCCTCATAGGGAACACAACCCTACCTCATCTCTCGTCTCCACCCCTCAGTCCTCTCCACCCCTCACTCCTCTCCACCCACTCACTCCTCTCCACCCCTCACTCCTCTCCACCCCTCACTCCTTTCCACTCCTCACTCCTCTCCACCCCTCACTCCTCTCCACCCCCTTACTCCTCTCCACCCCTCACTCCTCTCCACCCCTCACTCCTCTCCACCCCTCACTCCTCTCCACCCCTCACTCCTCTCCACCCCTCACTCCTCTCCACCCCTCACTCCTCTCCACCCCTCACTCCTCTCCACCCCTCACTCCTCTCCACCCCTCACTCCTCTCCACCCCTCACTCCTCTCCACCCCCTCACTCCTCTCCACCCCTCACTCCCCTCCACCTCTCCATCCTCTCACTCTCCTCTTCCTCCTCTCACTCTCCTCTCCCTTCCTCTTTCCTCTTTCCCCAGCCCAACATCGCGTCCAACCAGATACATTCAAAAAGGTTATTAGAATGCATTTTTGCCAAGAAAATGCCAATATTCGTCCGATTTTTCTTACCTTTTACTGAAACCGAGTCTTAAACCATCTTAGCGACTATGAAAAATGAAATGAGGTTGGTGAATTAGAGTTTCAATAAAGCCGTGAGGGAGTCTGAATGGACTTTATTTTACAGGCCTTCGCCACTTTCATTTCATTCAAAATGCATTTTTGTCAAAACGCCAATTTTCATCCAATTTTCTTCCCGTTCTTTGCAATCGAGTTTTAAACCATCTTAGTGGCTATGAAAAGTGAAATCAGATGGTGAATTAGTGTTGAGATAAATTTGTGAGAGAGTCAGAAAGCACGAGCCTTACAAAAGTAGCTTATAGTCAGGTTTGTTATGTAATTTCGTTCTTTTTTTGTGGAGATTAGCAAAACTATACATTTTTGGAAAGCTGATAGCACCAGGAATCCGAAAAACCATGTTTCCATTTGCGCAAATTTTTCTTTGGCGGCCATATTGGATTTTCAAAATGGCCACCATCGGAAACCTATTTTTCGCGATATCTCAACATCCGAACCACCTAGAGTGCTGATTCCAACACCTATACCCACATTTTTGGGGATGAGGAATCACATGAAGCCATCTAAAATAATCTACACCTACCCTGGGATACCAGGTGGCAGCCTACAGCGGATTTTCAAGATGGCCACTTTCAGGAAACATGTTTTTTTCTGAATATGTATACCACATTGAGTGATGTTTCGCTACATTGTGGCACACGGATCATAATTATGAAACCACATCCCTCATATATCCTAAACAGGTGATTTATGTATTCAAGAGGTAAGTATATAGAGATGAGGCTATACAATCCATAATTATACATGTAATAATTACTTTTATTTGAACATAGAATATTTCCCATAGATGAAATTTTATCTTTGTCAACATTCATCAACATTTTGTCCTCATAGGTTTTCAAATGTCCTCATCACTGTCGTCAGAGCAGAGAACAGGTTGACAGTCATGGTCGTTTTCACATTCGGAGCTGCACAAACACAAGTCTGTGCATGCCAAGTCATTGGCACGGCACGAACACCGTCTCGATGAGCAGTCTCCTTTGCACTGACATCTGACCATCTCAAGTATTGCTTTTGGTGCTGGTGGTACATCTGTCATTAGTGGTTTCAATTCCCCATTGTTGTCCTTGAAGTAGCCATGTTGCTGTGGATCCAGGAACACTTGATGTGCGATAGTAGCCTGAGCCCATACCCTTGCCTGAAGATGTACACGATCAACATGCTGATTTAGAGCCCCTAGCGTTGGAGGTAACTTGTGACTTTCAGTCATGTGTTTACAGAAGAGGTACCAGCGCAACTCCGGAATGCTATTGATACATATTCCCTTTGGTACGTACACTGCACATACAAATCTTGCCAAGTTGGACATCTGATCTGCGGTCACATCTGCAGCATCACCGAGCATTCTCATGGCCTGTATCACGTCACTATCGGCTCTGACGAAAGCTTCAAACCATGTTGTTTTGCCTATTCGCGAAAACCGTCCAGTATTGTCTGCTCCTGTGAATGTGTGGAATGCTGGCAATGCCTTGGCCTTTTCGACGCCAAGATTGTTCCAGATTGGTTGTACTTGCACAAGGCCCGACACAAGGGAGACAGCAGTGTTTTTGAGCAGAACATCATAGTTAGCCATGACCAAGACCAGGACATCCGTATCAGGAGAGAAGAAGGTAAGCTGTTCTGCGTTGGGATTGCGGCGAGTTGCCAGCACTGCTTGGTGAATCATCAGAGTGTCTGCCTCCTCATGATTATTGTCTTCAAAATGCACGCCTTTGTTACTCTTGGCCTTTCCTGCTGCACATATAATTATCAGCTTGGAGGCATCTCTGTTGTACTCCAACGTTTTCTCAGCCAGATATTCTGCCAAATCTGACTTTGTCTGATCGTGTGACAAGAACCGCTTCATGGTGATGTGTTGGATCTTGGTATTGTCCTTCACTTGGTACTGGACTGGATTGTGACTGTTCCGTTGATTCTTTCGTCAACATACTCTTCGTACAAGTGTTGACCAATGTTGTCGATATTCAGGATTTGTGACGTGTGCTCCTCTGGGACATAGGCATGTGTGATCAAGTTGTATATGCTATTTCCTTCTGTGGTAAATGGATTGCCATGACTCATGATAGCAGCCTTGATCTTTTCAACCGCTGTATTGTTCAGATTCACTGCCCTCGGACTAAGTTCGTGGTGTTCTGTCACTTTGTCTGTTTTGGTGTCGAACTGATCTTTGAATTCTCTGGTCAGCCGTGACAATTCTGGAGAGGCCATAAAGAATCTCTGCCTTGCATTGGCATTATTGGAGATGCCTGGAAGTCCAGAATGAACCTTCATTGCTCTGTTTTCCTGTTCACAAGCGTGGTCTGCACCGATTGATACAAAGGGGATGCTAGATTTCGTTACTGAGATATTTCCATTCTCGAGTTCCCTGTATGTGGCCGGATGCGTCTTCCTCAGGTCATACATATCTGCTATGTATCGCGGCCAAAGACGTTTGTATTTGATACGATCCATGGAGAAAAATAGCTTGCTGAGTGCCTCACCAGATTCGAGGTGGAGTTTGAGATCTGCGTCCCGAGAAGCTTCCACAAAGAACAGAATTGTCTCCACTCGATGCAGGTAATTCATCAAGGACTTGAACATGGCTTTTTTGGATTGTTCTGTTTCCCAAGTCTTGAATATGTTCACAACATCAGCTGTAGTGATGACATTCAACAGTTTTGTGTTGGCTTCTTTCACACTTGTGGCTTTGGTGAACTTGTCCTTTTCTGAACATGCCTCGTCTATTTCTTCTGACATATCTGAGCAAATGGCTTTCAACTGTGGATAATCTTTGAAGAACAGGTCCAGCGCCATTTCATAAAGTGCTATATATGAATAAATATGAGCACGGAGAGTGCGTTTGTAATGCGAACATCTCAGGATCTGCCTTGTTGTTGAAGGTCCGTAGAGGTCGGCCTCTATCCACGCGTCATCAATACCTGAGTTCTCAATGGAAGTACCCAGGGCTCTCAAAGCAGCCATGACCACATGCAGCTCGCCAAGCCGAGGTACAACGGTACCTTTCAGGTCTGGCCTTGCATCCAGCAGCCTTATCACCTTTTCATAGAGGGCCATATCCCAGGAAATGACTGTAGGGTGGCTTGTACCAACAACTAAGTTCTTTAGCTGAGTTGTCTGAGAGATGACGGTCAGAAGAGTCGACCACTCGTGTGCTACTTCAGGTAGAAGGGGTAAGACTCCGACTTGTGTCAAACTGTGACTACCCGACAGCAATGAGTGGTATCCTGCCCAACCAGGTATATATGTGCTGTTTGATTTCTGCATTCTGGTGATCATAGAAGCAACCAACCATCCTAGATGTGTAAGGTGATACGCTGGTGATATACCATCCTTGCTGATGTGGAATGTGTCTGTTCTCTTTATGGTTTTCGGCACCGGCTTGTCACAATGAAGCATAGGAACCTGGTACGGGGTCACTGACAAACTGGTAGTGTCAGCTATGCTCAGTTGTGGCGCCAATGTTTTTCCTTGAGTGTCACGTTTTTGATAAACAGCAATGATTGTTCCATGGGTTGTCCCTTTGCCATCCACGCTGTCTTCAGCAAAGTCTGTGTTATCAGCTGCAAAAAACACAAAAGTTCCCTTCTTCAAAAATGGAGGAACATAAAGTCCTTGGAACTTCAGGGTGTTTTCCACAATGGCATTTGCTAGGGCTGTTTCGAGGTGCATAACACGACTGTACGAGACACAGTAACCTTGAGAGCAGAGACTTTCCAGGAGTTTCTTGTTTCTTGTGTCATGGTGAACTGCCAAGGCTAATCCTAGAGACTGTGGAGTTTCTTGTGATTTGGTTGATCGGAAGGTCGCAGAATCAGTTTTGGGCCTATAGTTCACTTGCTTGTCAGATTTGAATCCACCCAATAGCATCTGACTAACAGTGAGTACTTCTCTGTTAACGTGAGTGGTTCGTTTTTCAGTTTCTAGTGTTTCTGTTGGCCCCACCATAACCCATCTGATCATTGCGTGGAGTGCTGCTGGAACATCATCTGTGCTGCTAGTGACCTGTATAGCATCGGATGAGTTTTCCTGTTGGTGGAAGTTCTTGATAATTCTGCGCAATGCCTTTGCTGCTTTATAGATAATATTCAGATCATCTACTTCACTTTCTATCATGGCAGACTGAACCATATCGGATTCGCATGCATCTGGGGAGTAAAGAACAGAAGGTTTTCTCCTGTCCTTTTGCCTAACAGACGTTACGTGTGGTAGTTCTAGAAGAATTCTCTCCTTGAGCCAGTGTCTACTATATGCAGGGAAGTGGTGCGCCAATGCATCTGTGCCACCAAGCAAGTTGATGTATGTTGTTTCAATATGTGCCATGGATAAGTATTGTTTATTCTGAGTTTGACAGTCGACAAGGCTAATCAACTCAATCAAACATGATGTTTGAAACGGATGACCTCTCTCTGTTGTTCCCTTGTTATCCTTGGTACGTAACACATGGAATATATTTGTTGTCCAACATGACTTGTGGTATTGAACATCGATTGCATGTGCATCAGTGGGTGAGATGGATGTGTTTAACCTAGTTTGCAGGGTGAGATTTCCAGACAGCTCCACAGCATCGTGTAATGCTTTCCCACCGTTTTCTGTTCTCAATGTGTACAATTTTTGCTCGTTATCTTCCTGGCAGAAAAAGCAATGTTCCTTAATGAATGGAGCTGTTGCAGAACGTGTAAACGGACTGGTGGTGGAAGTTGATGGTTCGTCCAGTTCTGTGCTTTTTCGCTTTTGTCCACGTTTTTTCTCTGTGTAGGAGCCGGCTGAAATGTGATATTGATGGCGGTCTTTGGCACGTTGTACCTTCTCTTTGTTGGTTGCATTTGAATAACAGATACGATGCCAAACTGCATTATTGAATTGCAGACTTTCACTTGTTTCATCCTTTAAGCGACTGTGAATTTTAACATATTTTCCATCATGGTAGGCTGCTCTATCATTAAGGGTTTGTAGCAAGTGTTCAAACGAGTCTGGTTTGGGCTGCTGGACAAGCGTTCCATATTTTGCTGAAGCGGTTTGACAAATTATGCAGTGCTGCCACTGTGTGGGCTGAGTCGTAACTTCACTCATCTTCTCTCAAGACCTGCAAATATATAAAACGACAACAGGTAAGTAATTGTGAGCTTCATGAGGTTTATTTTAAATGAACTATTAGGTCTGATATAATGACTTTCCATGTACATGAACTGAACATGTTGAAATGATTATTTTCATGTACATGAATTATGAAATGAAATGAAATGAGTAGATTATTTTAGATGGCTTCATGTGATTCCTCATCCCCAAAAATGTGGGTATAGGTGTTGGAATCAGCACTCTAGGTGGTTCGGATGTTGAGATATCGCGAAAAATAGGTTTCCGATGGTGGCCATTTTGAAAATCCAATATGGCCGCCAAAGAAAAATTTGCGCAAATGGAAACATGGTTTTTCGGATTCCTGGTGCTATAAGCTTTCCAAAAATGTATAGGTTTGCTAATCTCCACAAAAAAAGAACGAAATTATAAATCTGAACATAATGAACCTGACTATTATGAGGCCTCCAGTGCTATGCGGAGCAAACAAAATGTTGGAGATTTGTTTATGAAGCCCCTCCCTCAACAGGGGAAGCCCCGCCCTGAAGAACGGACAGAGTGGATGAGAATATTATAGTGCACATATTTTATATCATCTCTATATTTCAATTTTGGAAAGAAGTTTAAAGGGATTAGAATGTAAACGATCGTTCAAATAAAAATATACCTTTAATGGACCAGTGCTTTACCCACCAGTAACAGCAACGATCTAAGCACATTTCCATCATATTTTGGGTGAATAAATAATGATCTTTTCATTGAATAATAAAAGAATCATTGGAATCTCCCGCGATGAAGCTAACTCCAAGGGCCTCTCACTCACTCACCACAGGCAGGTTGGTGGTCTTTCCATCTTCTACCGACTCCTCTCCGGCCTTGCCCCCCCCAGCTCTCTCTGGGCTCTGTCCCGCAAATATTCGTACAGGTCACACAAGATCTGCCAGCAACCCTCTTATGGTCAAACTGCCAAAATCAAGACTCTCTGCTCACCTTCACTCCTTCATTCCCCTTTTCTCCCGCCTCTGGAACAAACTCCCTCACTCTCTTCAATCCCACTCCACCCTCCAGGTCTTTAAAACAGCTGTTCACCACCATCTCTTATCTTCCCCCATCCAAAACCTTGATCTTTTCTACCCCCACTAATTTCACCCCAATTTCACTTTTTTGAAATACCAACTTCTGTCCTGGAAGTCCTTGGTGTCCTTGTGTTTTATACTTTTTATACCTTGTGTTTTATTGATGGAATAATGTTCATAGTCAAGAAGAAGTTTTCCTGGCCCTTCATCCCCGCCATGTTGTTTTGAATGACCTCATGGCTGATTGATAAAAAAAATTTTCCAAAGATGCATAAAGGATATGTCGTGATTAATCATGACAATCAGGTTGGAAAGGAATGAAACTAACCAATTGCAGCCTTGGCACATCCAGCATGCACTTGCATGACTTGGCCGCGTAGGCCCAATGTTGCCGTCAGATTCACCACAATCCCACCTCGGGCCTGCTAACAAGAATGGGGAGCAAGAAGTGTTTCACAATACAACTCGTCACCTTGGCTATGACATATTTTGTTAGCTTAAGGGTGTAGTACTGGTGAAAAATTGAGAAAACTACATAGGTACCTTTGAGAGGCCTTTACACAAAAACAAAGCCAAGTTAATATCTAATTTTCAGTTTTTCTTGAAAGATATAATCTTGGCTTTAACCCAGACCAGTTTCAACGCTTCTTTGTCATATTACATGCATATAATTTGCATAAATTAGACCGTCAATAAAAAACAAGGAAAAACAAAGAACACATTTCTACTTCTATCTTCTATGTCACCTAACATTCTTTTCACACAAAACTTGGTACATGTATTATACATGTGTTACTTACTCTACTACCTGATGAGAGGATTTTGTGAAATTATGTCAAATGTTCACTAATTAGCTAATTATGCCAATTACCAGATAAAACTTGGTTGTCCTTCAATAAATCCACAATGGCTACTCCTATAAACAAAAGCCTTCATCATTTTAAAGGAAGTGATATTCTGAATATCCTGTCCAAATTTCAGCCCAAAAGAATGATGCAAATTAAAAGTTATAACAAATTTCATGCAAAATATTATATTTCTTGTAAATTGCGTGTAAAGATAACAATAATTAGGGGTACTTCTATGACCTCTAATAGCATGATTCTTGTTTATAAGACTATAAGGAAACTGTTCAGCAAAAAAAAAAAAAAAAAAAAAATCACCTGTTCACCAGTACTACACCCTTAATTACAATAACGACACCAAGCTGAAATATGGTCTAACATCACGACAACTTACAGATGTAAAAAAATATTTTGCAATTGTGCCGGTCATTTCGTTTATTCCAAATGGTTTATGATTTCCTTGTCATTCCCAGGATAATCAATTCATACCTCTTCTTTTCATACCTGGTGTTACCTTAAAACACCTTTCATATACAGCCTTGGTGGTGTTGAATGTGCCCAATGTGTCAATCTCCATCACCGTCCTGAAACCCTTGGATGACAAGGACGAAGCTGGGCAAAGGAAGTTCCCGGCTGCATCTGCAACATACGATAATGCCTTGACCAAAATTTTTTTTGCGTTAAAGAGCAAAGAAGTCATGAAGTCCTCGGGAAATGGGATAACTAATTATGGATGAGAGTTGTGAGCTCATCAACTGTGTTGTGGTCCACATTGGTAGAGCTAAGACCAAGCAGGTAGAGATGGGCTTTAATTTGTTAATGACCCACAAAAACATACACTTTTGTACTTGGAGGCTTTGGCTTTTTCTTTCCACTCAACCCTCAGAGAGAAGCACTTCAATTTAAACAAGAGAGAAGCATAAGGATAATAAAATAATAAGAACATAGAATATATAAAGCTAAATTCATGTTTGTTTGTTTGCGTATTTCTATATACGGGTAAGAGTACACCCGTTCCCTATGAAAGCGTCAGGAAGGGTCATTCCCCTCTGGGGTGTTTAGATTACAGTAGATCTAGAGTCGGTCCTCAAGAACGCCGGGGGTGTGTTCATTTACCAAGTTTCTTGTGGAGCGCTCATCATGTGGCTGAAGCATTTGAGCAAGCACTCCATTCCAAACCGTTGATAAGGAACGGCTGGCTTGGCAAGCACTAACTAGCAGCTTAGTAACTAAACACACCCTGGGTTTCCTCCCTTTCATTTTAGTGTTAACCAGTAGTAGTGACTGTTTCAAAATGTAAACACACCTGTTTGTGGTTTATTATATACACAAAGAATTAAGTTAAGCACCCCTACACAACGAATTAAGGTAAGCACCCCCTAATATATATTCTTTGTGTATATGTATACATTGGCATATATTCTAAGGTATGTGAGATCAAATAATGATTGGTATGACATTAGCAATTATCCATTGATGAAATTGAGTGATCAAAGTGAAAAACAGTGATTGGTTGAGTCAGTGATCCGATCACGTGGGTCCTACACACGTTATTGACGCAAAGATCGCTAGAGGTCTTCTCAGAACAATGACTGTACGTTAGAAAACATAAACGTCATCCACACTGTCCGTGATGGACCTATAGCTCCATACTTAAATTGAGGTGAAAATATGCCTAAAATTCCCAAAAAATTTCACCTTAAATTATTCAGAATAAAATATTGAAAACGGCATGATTGTTATGTTTTTATGTGACCATAATATCACTTCTCCAGAAAATATAGCAATATCATGGGTATATTACACTGTTTTGACGACAACAAACTTGTAATGTGCGAGGTTGTAAAAAAACGGGGGGGGTGCTTAACTTAATTCTTTGTGTATATTTTTACTTCCTGTAAGGGTTTTCCAAGACACAGCACGATAAGCTATTTATACACATTAACATGGCATTCGTCCAAGTAGGAAATCCCTTGGGTGAGACGGGATATTATTAGTATTAGTATTGTTTTTGGAATAATATTAATATTATGATATTATCTTTACTGTTGTTATTATGTTTGTTATTAGAAGGAATTTGTTATTAGAAGTTATTTATTTATATATATATATATATATATATATATATATATATATATATATATATATATATAAGAAGGGCCTTATCAGACTCGGCAACGGTTGCTAGAGTGAGATGTGCATGGAAGAAGTTTCGGGAACTGAGTGGCGTGCTGACAAGGAGGGGAGTGTCGTTGAAGCTGAAGGGAAAGGTGTGTGCTGCATGTGTGAGAAGTGTTATGATTTATGGGAGCGAGACATGGGTAATGAACGTAGAGCAGCAACGAAGGCTGGAAAGGGTGAAAATGCAAATGGTTCGGTGGATGTGCGGAGTATCGTTGAGAGAGAGGAAGACAAATGATGAATTGCGAAAGATGATGGGAATAGAGCCTGTGATTGATGCTGTGAAGAGAAACAGGTTGAGATGGTTTGGTCATGTGTTGAGGAAGGATGAAAGTGACTGGTTGAGAAAAGTGATGGAAATGAATGTAGAAGGAAGTAGAGGACGGGGAAGACCGAGAAAGACTTGGCTAAAGATGGTCGAAGAAGAAATGCGGGCAAGGGGCTTAACAAGGGGAGATGCAGAAAATACGGCAAAATGGAGAAGATTGTCATGGGGACCGCAAGGCTAACCCCCCACTCTTGCAGGGAAAATGGCCTTAAAATGCATGTTGTTGTTGTATTAGAAGGGCCTTGGAAAAACGCCACAATACGCTATCTTACAATGAATATGCACCTCAACATGGAGTTGGTCCAAAGTGCAAACTCACCTTGGGGAGGGGGTGGAGGAGTTAAATCACTACAACCTCCATCGTGTGACCCTTAGTCCTCCTGTCAAGTTTGGTTGTGATTGGACAAATAATGACCAAATGTATCACGGTCAGACAGACAGACAGACACCAAATTGCGTATTTTAGTATGATATGCTTCAAAAACTAGAAAAAACTATTGAACGAAATCAAAGCAAAATTTTGCATGTTAAAACATTTTGCATGTTTTACATTCTTGACGATTCCGACAGTTTAGTTTCTGTCAGGGTAGCATAGATCTAGAGTCGGTCGGGTAGGGGTTCGGGGGGGGGGGGGGGGGTCAGAGGGGAGCGTGAGGGGGTTTGGGGTGGGGGAGATCCAAATTCTCTCCACGTAAATGTGTATCACATAGTACCAACAGGTGGTATCCAGTATTATAAATCATCTTGCATAAAGAAAGTTGAAACAACTTAACAATATGCATTATGGTGATGTTGAAATCTGAGTGAGAATAATTCGGAAATTTTCAAAATGTTTCACTTCTCTCATTTTTTTTTTTTTTTTCATTGTAAGCAGAGATGAGTTTCAAACCAAAGCATCCAACACTGAGCTTCACGGCAAAGTGGAAGTAGTTTATGCTCACGCCATATACAGATATAAGCAGCAAGGATAGTTGATGAAGGTGATGTGAGCTCACTTCCAAGCAGAGGAAAGATGACCTCGGGCAAATTATGAGTGAATAGAGAAGAATGTTCATTCATGAAATACAACATGGTATCTTTTGCTTAAATCCATCAGAGAAGCGATGGGTACTTTTTCTAGTACGGTATATTATAATTTACAAAGCATTCTTCATGCAAGTCATGTTGGTAAACACGTGGACACATTAGAGAGGAGACAAGGTGAGTGGGAATAGAGGGGAAAAATAGATTAAAATAATACGTACGAGTAGTTAATAGGTGGGATTAGCCAGAAGAGGCAATTCCAAAGGTGAGAGAAAGAGAACCAAAAGAGTGATTGAATATAAGGAGCATATTAGGTTGGCCTATATATATATATATATATATATATATATATATATATATATAAATAAATAAATCGGGAGGTTAAATCAGACGCGGAAGTGCTTCAGGACATCGATCTTTAATTTTTGACAAGCTTTCGACCAACAAAGGTCTTCTTCTTAGTCGTCCCCAAGTTCAACTCCGTTGGGTTCAACTCCGTACATGGGAGGTGTGCCAAGCAATCATAAACAACTCCGTTGGGTTCAACTCCGTACATGGGAGGTGTGCCAAGCAATCATAAACAACTCCGTTGAACTTGGGGACGACTAAGAAGAAGACCATCGTTGGTCGAAAGCTTGTCAAAAATTAAAGATCGACCTCCTGAGGCTACGTCCGCGTCTGATTTAATCTCCCGATTATTTACTTGATGCAAATGAGACGCCCTGCTCGTACTGTGGAGTTTCTACTATTTCTCACAGTTATATATATATACAGTATATACATACACACACCCACTATACACTTAGAAGCAGCAAAATAGGATCCACCTGCATATTAGGTATGAAAAAAGCAGTTTTGATCCTTCTAACCTTTCCCCTTCATCCCTTATATCCCAGACAATCCCTTCGATTCTGGCTTCTTTTTTCGTCATCTGAAACTTATGGGAGAGCATTTACATTAATTACATGTAGGACAAAAACATTAGTAGACAGCAAAGTACTTGAACATGAATTATAATGACTCGTATATGCGATTTTTAATTGGATTCCAAGTAATCATAAACCATTGATTCAGATGGGAATGCAAAACAGCCTCCTTCTCTCCCTTCTTCAATATATACAGTCACGTGAAAAAGTAAGTACACCCCATGTAAAGTTTTGACTTTTTCAACATATTTCAACATACAGCTATTTGATCTTCATTTCAACAACATTGATAGATAAAGGTGATATAATATAACAAATATCATGAAACATTTACATTTTGTAGTCCATTGTATAATTTAAATAAACATAAATGCAAATTTCGCATGTGGAAAAAGTAAGTACACCCTTGGCTCTAATAGGTGGTATTGCCCCCTTTGGCAGAAACAACCTCAAGTAGGCGTTTCTTATAACTGTCTACCAGTCTCTGACATCGACTGGGAGAAATTTTTGCCCACTCCTCCATGCAGAATTATTTCAGCTGTGTGATGTTCGAGGGGTTTCTTGCATGCACAGCTCGTTTCAAATCCCCCCACAACATCTCAATGGGATTTAGATCCGGGCTTTGACTTGGCCATTCCAGAACCCTCCATTTCTTTCTTATCAGCCATTCCTTGGTGGATTTACTGGTATGTTTAGGGTCATTGTCATGTTGCAAGGTCCACCTTCGGTTGAGCTTCAACTTTCCGACAGATGGCCTCACATTATCCTCAAGCACCCTCTGGTACAATGAAGAATTCATAGTGGATTTTATGATGGTGAGCTGCCCAGGCCCTGATGCAGCAAAGCTGCCCAAAACCATAATATTTCCACCACCATGCTTTCCAGTTGGTATCAGGTTCTTGTGGTCAAATGCTTTCTTTGGTTTTCGCCAAACATGTCTTCTGGTACTGTGGCCAAATAGCTCTACCTTTGACTCATCTCTCCAGAGCACACCGTTCCAGAAGGGCTGGTCTTTGCCTCGGTGTTCATGGGCAAACTTTAGTCTTGCTCTGATGTTCTTTCTGGACAGCAAAGGTTTCCTCCTGGCACACCTCCCATGTAGATCAAATTTGTGCAGCCTCTTTCTAATGGTAGACTCGTGCACTTTGACATCAACAGTGGCAAGAGCTACCTGTAGGTCCCGTGATGACATTCTGGGGTTCTTAGAGACTTCTTTCAGCATCTTGCAGTCTGCTCTCGGGCTGAACGTGTTGGGGCGGCCTGGCCTGAACAAGCTGGCATTTGTTTGGAATCTACTCCACTTGTAGATGATCTTCCGGACAGTCGAATGATTGATTTCAAATTGTTTGGAGATCTTTTTAAATCCCTTCCCAGACTCGTAGGCATCTATAACCTTCTTTCTGAAGGCCTCAGAGAGCTCTTTTGATTTAGGCATGATCTAGGCACACTTTAACAACAAAGAGCAAACCAAACTAAATGTCTGAGGTTGAAATAAGACAGGTTCCTCCAAGATCCTGTCTAACGATGTTGTAATCATTTGCACCTGAGCTGGTGCACCTGATTCCAATTTTAGGTATTTGAAGTAGTGATAAATGTAGGGGTGTACTTACTTTTTCCACATGCGAAATTTGCATTTTTGTTTATTTAAATTATACAATGGACTAAAAAATGTAAATGTTTCATGATATTTGTTATATTATATCACCTTTATCTATCAATATTGTTGAAATGAAGATCAAATAGTTGTATGTTGAAATATGTTGAAAAAGTCAAAACTTTACATGGGGTGTACTTACTTTTTCATGTGACTGTATATATATACAGACTTGGCATTTAATATGGAATTTTTTTTTGTGGGGGTGAACTTACTTTTCAAGATGTCTTAGAACCAAAAGTTCATTGGAATTATGTTGAAATTATTATAGATTTTGTTAATGTGACCTTTAAAAGAAACAAAAACCACATTTGACATTTCGAAACAAATAAATTTATCCTTGAAAGTGATGTAAACTGATATCGAACTCAATTCATGGACAGTACTGTGTTAAACTTCTGTACGTTTTCCAGAAGTATCTCTTTATTTTGCACATTAGCCAATTTTTTTTCCACAAAAACAAAAGTTAAATTACGACTGGGATTACGGACAGTAAAATTACAGTTCACTACTTCGTGTAACCCCCACGAGCATTCAGGAGAGCACGTACACGTTGAGGCATGCTGTTCACGAGATTTGCCAAGGTTTGGACAGGAATCGCTTTCCATGCAGTGACAATAGCCTGTTGCAATTCACGCACAGAGGTCGGCTGCTGGTCCAAGCGGTCGATTTGACGCGTTAATTCTGCCCACAAGTTCTCTATCGGATTCATATCCGGGGACATGGCAGGCCACTCCATATGCTCGACACCACGGTCAGCAAGAATGTGTTGGATCATGCGAGCACGATGAGGCCATGCATTGTCATCTTGGAAGACAAAGTTTCCTCGAAAGGCTGCACGAGCAAATGGAAACAATGTTTCTTCCAGAATGGCCCTGTACTTGAACTGGTTCAGGTTTCCATTCAGAACAACCAGGTCAGGTTTGCCCCCTGCATGAAAAGCAGCCCAAACGGTCACCCCACCACCTCCAGCTTGGACTCTTGGCACTATACAATCTTTGTTGTAGGCTTCATGCACTTGTCTGCGCACTTGGACGCGGCCATCTTGACGATAGACCAGAAATCTAGACTCGTCACTGAAGATCACGTGATTCCAGTGTCCTGGCTGCCATTGACGGTGCTCTCTGGCCCACTGCAATCGGCGCTGGTGGTGTTGTCTGGTCAGGCGTGGCTTTCTCGGGGGACGCCTGGCACGATAGCCTGCTTGAACCAGTCGTTGGTTGACTAGCCTTCTGGATACAGGCACATTTGTCAGTTGCTGCCACTCAGCCCTAAGCCGATTCGCTGACTTGGTACGGCCATTGCAGACTAACCGGTGCAGCTGGCGATCATCCCTCCTTGTGGTTCTGCGGGGACGTCCTGGCCTCGGTATTGGAGTAGGGACACCCCTCTGAGCATTTCGTTTCAGGATCTTTGACACCTGACCTTGAGTGATGCCATACTGCCGAGCAATAGCACACTGTTTCATGCCGTAATTTCGTAAAGCCACCACTCCATGACAAACAGCATTGTCGAGTTGACGGACCATCTCCAGAGGAAGCGGCAATAACTTTTGGAGACGTGCAGCAGTTGTTTTCCACTAATACAGAACGCAACAACCCTTGTATACCCGACTGTGAAGCCAATCATCAAATGCACCTGCCTGTACATTTTGCCACGCCATCTGTGATATAATGCTGTTGTTGACTTCTTGCTGCGACAGACAATCAGTGACATGGTTCTTTTAACAAATAAATCACCAAAGTGTAAAAGAAACTCACCAGATTGATATACTGAGTTAAGAAAGTAAACCCAAGTCAAGAAAAAAAAAAAATTCCATATTAAATGCCAAGTCTGTATATAAAACACAATTTTGTGTGTGTGTGTGTGTGTGTGTGTGTGTGTGTGTGTGTGTGTGTGTGTGTGTGTGTGTGTGTGTGTGTGTATATGTTACCGATAGACTCCTAAACGGAGAGGCTCACGTACTTGCTATTTGGCACAGACATGGCCATTGACCCTGGGAAGGACATGGCCTCCCTAAAAATATTTGACGAGATCCATATTTTTTATTCATATTTACCTCAGCGCATTTCAGCGAGGAACATTATACACGGAATCTCAGCCGATGCCAGAGCAGCTCGCTGATTCGCTCAGAGCGATCACGTGATGTTCCATCCTCGCTGCCAGACCACTGAACGGAAAATATATAGAATGACCATTGCCATTCACACCACCATAGGTGGAGATGCAGTTACCGGGCGCCATCTTCGTTGGCACTCGATGCTGGGTGATGGTGATTTCCGTTAAGCGTTTGCGCATAATTCAGAGCGAAAAGCGATTGGGTTTATTTTACCTTTTGTGCGATCGTGTTTTGTGTCGATTTTGTGCGATATGAATTAAACGTCTTTGAAACAACTGTGAAACGTCTTTCCACAACCCTTCCTTAACCGATTGAAGCAGTTAATTGCCGCACAAAATGGCATTTTAACAGTTGTCTCGCTTTTAAAATCTGGGACACGTTCAAAACAAACGAGATCCGCGAAGCGAGTTGGTCGAGTCATGTTAACCAAGATGTCGACACGGTGGCTACACTTTTCACGGAGTATGAGCGTTCTATATATTTTCAATTCAGTGCGCCAGACTCGCTCACGTGCTTGATTTGTGGCATAGACATGGCCATTGGGCCTTCACGGTGTAATTTGTGCGAGGCTTTTGTCTGAGTGAGCTTGCGTCGAGAGGGCGAATGTACGGGTTGGGAATGTACGGGTCTCCTTTCCCCCGCCCGGCAACGCCGGTACTGGAGGGCGTCACAGGATTGGTGAGTCTCCAAAATCCGCTTCGTGCTGTTGTCGCGAAGATGCAGGACGATGTCGCGATTGTTGTGCTGCTCTCCTACCATGAGAACTGCAACGTCATTGTTGACTGGCCCTCCCCTTCCCCCCCTCCCCCTCCCCTTCCTCCTACCCTTCCCCCCTCTCCTCCCCCCCGTTCCCCTCCCCTTCCCCCTCCCCCCGTTTCCCTCCCCTCCCCCGCCCGGCAATGCCAGGTACTTCTGCTAGTGTGTGTGTGTGTGTGTGTGTGTGTGTGTGTGTGTGTGTATATATATATATATATATATATGTATATATATATATATATATATATATATATATATATATATATATATATATATATATATATATATATATATATATATATATATATATATATATGAGGTTGTGTTGAAAAGTAGTGCATCCCATTCTTTTTCTCTAAAACAGGTAAAGATATTTGAATGAAACAAAGCTCAGTTTGCACATTTGTTCTTCCCGCCACTGGGTGCAAAGTTTCGTGATTCTGACACAAGATGTTTGTCAAGAGTCAAGTCAAGTCAAGATAGCAGAGTGAAGCACGACGTTGTCAGTGCTGTGAAGCATGAAGTGCTGGAGATGAGATGACTGACTGACTGGAGATGAGAGTTGGGATTACTGACTGGAGATGAGAGTTGGGATTACTGACTGGAGACGAGAGTTGGGATTACTGACTGGAGACGAGAGTTGGGATTACTGACTGGAGACGAGAGTTGGGATGAGTGACTGGAGACGAGAGTTGGGATGAGTGACTGGAGACGAGAGTTGGGATTACTGACTGGAAATGAGAGTTGGGATTACTGACTGGAGACGAGAGTTGGGATTACTGACTGGAGACGAGAGTTGGGATTACTGACTGGAGACGAGAGTTGGGATTACTGACTGGAGACGAGAGTTGGGATTACTGACTGGAGACGAGAGTTGGGATGAGTGACTGGAGACGAGAGTTGGGATGAGTGACTGGAAATGAGAGTTGGGATTACTGACTGGAGATGAGAGTTGGGATGAATGACTGCATATCCTGGAGATAAGATGACTAGGAATGATAGTTGGGAGGAGTGACTAGATATCCTGGAGATGAGATGACTGGAGATGAGAGTTGGGATGAGTGACTGGATATCCTGGAGATAAGATGACTAGGAATGAGAGTTGGGTGCACCATTACGATCCTGAAGTAAGAGACATTCAATGGAGAACAACCACAAAGGATCACTAGCCCCAGCTTGGCTCTGTCAGATTTTCATCTCTTTCCCCAAATCTAAGGAACACCTTCATGAAGAACATTTTTCTTCCAACATCGGTGTCAAGGCCGCTGTGAAGCACTTGTTAAGTTAGCAGGACACAGAGCTCTATTGTGACGGCATCACAAAACTACTTGAACGTTGACAAAAATGTGTGGACTGCAGTGGTGATTATGTTAATAAATAAATAAGCACCATGGTAGAATAAAGATTGATGTTAGTAGCTGTCTTTGTTTCATTTGAATATCTTTACCTGTTTTGGAGGAAAAGGAAGAGGCATTACTTTGTGACAAGCCATCGCATTTTCTTCCTTCTCCTCTTCTGTCTAAACCCTCCTTTCTCCTTCCATCTCTTTCAAACCTCCCACTTCCAATTTTTTCCCCTTTTGTCACTTTTCAGTTTCTGATTTTATTTCTTCTCCAAATACACACCACCCACCAAAGAATATAGTTTTCCCCTTATTTTCTGAAGGTGTATGACCATATGAGGTCAGTAATGGGTAGTTATCCTCACGCACAATCTTTATTATGCCTATTGACCTTTCTTAACGCAAACCTATCAATTGCAGGATTTTGTGTTTCCTCCCCTCCTCTTTCTCTTTTTATGTTTGTTCATTCCCTTGGTTATTGTTGCTAACTGTTGTCCCACTACCCTGCGATCACTTCATACACTCTGTCATGTTGCTCTTTTCATGAGCCTCAGTTTTTTAAATGTCCAAATCCTATTATATGGGCCACCATATGGAAACGTTTGCATTTTAGATTTCTAAAATTCAGAGAAATGTTTCAAAACTTCTGATTTCTGGAAGGTTGTAAAAACTGCTGTTAAGGATAAAATAAATCTTCAACTGTATGACAAAAATCAACAATACTTAGAACCACCTTTAGAGGCCATTTTTCCCCGCAGGGTGGGGGTTGGCCTTTTTCGGGGACCGTGGTCCCCTTTTTGAAGCAATGTTTTACGGCCGGATGCTCTTCCTGCCACCAACCCTGTTAGTCGCCTCTTGCGATACAGGGAATTACCAGTGAACTGGTACTCAATTTGCCGACCTCGGAAGGATGACAGGCTGAGTCAACCCCCCTGGCGTTAATTCAGTGATCGACCGGGATTTGAACCCAGGATCCTAGGATCCAAAGCTGGCACCCTAACCGCTAAGCCAACACCAGGCTGGTGTTGTGATACTTACACTACAAAAATCAACAATACTTACACTACAATAAACCCCACATCCCCTCACCCCTACTTTCATGTATTCATCTCGGTAACCTTTAAGTAAATATTTAGTCAGAATTTGTTTACGTTGTAAGTTAAAGGAAGCACCAAGGAAAGCTCGTCATGTAGCAACATCCAATATAACACGCAGTTATTTGGCGTTCCTAGTTGGGGCTACGCACACACTAAAAACAAATCTGAAATGGCAGTAGATCCGAGTATTGCTCATTTGTTGCCCAATAGTAGGGGTACCAAGCATTGTCTGGTGCAGTTCTAATCCTGTTGGCATTTTGAAGAAAGGAAATTTCTATTTTGTACACCGCTCCTTTCCTATTCCACACACAGGCACTGCATGACGTCATCGCCAGGCACCGAAGGGGGCCCGGCGATGACGAGCGCTGAAAGGGAGTACTCGGTTTTCACTCCGGTTTCTTGTTTGTTTGTTTGCTTTCTTGTTTGCTTGTTTGTTCCTTTGCTTGTTTGTTTGTCCGGGCGATATCTCTGCCATCCTTTGAGCTAGGAAGCTGAAATTTCGGCACAATAGTAAGCACGTGCTTTGTCAAAAATGGTATTTGATTAATCAATGAATTGATTAATTACTTAAGTGATTAATCAATAATTATTATTTATTATCTTTCTCATCTGGCAATATCTCAGTCACCTTTTGATCTATGAAGCTGATATTCGGACATGACAGTGATCAAGTAATGTGGGTATAAAGGATATTTTTGATTTATTGATTAATCAATTAATCGATGAATTATTTATTGATTAGTCAATTAATCAATTGATTATATAATTTTTTCGATTAATGACAACTTTCAAAAAGTTACAGATTCGGATGAAACACTGGTGGTTGAGGTAAGCTATTAGCCAATTGATGAAGAAATTATTTTACGATTGTTTATTGATTTTAATTATGCAATTAATCAATCAATTATTGTACAGCTCTCCCTCCCAATACCATCTCTATGTGCTGCACGGTGGTATTGCCCGGTGGCGGCAATGCCGTGCTGGAGGATGTTATTTATTTATTTTGCATGGGGGCGATGTACTTTGAATGTATCTGCACTTGTTTTTTCTTTATTTTTTTGTGGCGGTCTTAACCACTTTCCTACACCCACTAAAGAATGGGGTCAGGGATCATTTAATATTACCTTTCACATCGCTACAAAGGCTTAGGCACCATCGAGAGAATTTTTTTAAAATCCAAAATATTCCAACCGGTGTGTAATCCCTGAAAGTGTGACAAAGATCCGTTTGGCCATTTCTGAGAAAAATGGCGACACATGCAAACATCTCTTATAGTATAGAACATGGATAATGTACAGAACATGAAAATTAGACTCCATTGAAATGAATGAAATGCATGAATGAATGAATTAATTAATTAATGAATGAATGATCGTTTTAAGGCCATTTTCCCCGCTAGAGCGGGGGTTAGCCTTGTTGGCCCCATGACAATCATGGTTCCCTGTTTGAGGCAATGTTTTTTTGGCCGGATGCCATTCCTGACGCCAACCCTTGGTCACGCTCTTACGATGCGCAGGGATACAGTGTACCTATTCTAACCGGGGTACACACCGTGATCATTCATCCCAGCAAAGCTGGTACTCAATTTGCCGACCTCGGAAGGATGACAGGCTGAGTCAACCCCCTTGGCGTTAATTCAGCGATCGACCGGGATTCGAACCCAGGATCCTTGGATCCCAAGCCGGCACCCGAACCGCTAAGCCAACACCAGGGATTTAGACTCCATTGAAATACACTTCTGAATTTTAAAATGGTGGGAGAGTTAAACATTTTTTAGACCAGTGAAATTAAATATATATTTACTCTAAGAGCTTTGTTGTTATAGCAACCTTAGGAAAAGATTAGCTTTTGATTGAAAGGTTTTCTGTCAAATTTTTAAAAATAGAGAAAAGGAAGTCCATGTTATGTGCCGACACAGCGATGATGAATCAGAGCAGAGCTTCATGCTATCGGTAATCTTACTGTTAACGAGTATGTCAATAAGACCCAGGGATGCAACGGTTTCCTCCACCGCTGATGACACTTCATCTACGTGACGAACGTCCATGCAAAGGGACAGGCACCGGCCACCTGTCACCTGTACCAGCTTCTTGGCAGCCTGCAGTGCATTTTGGAGACAAATGAATGATGAATATTACCGCAAGTAAACTACCTTGGTGTTTCAGGGCATGATTGGATCACTTGATTATTCTTCTACAAATTTTGTGCTGTTCGGCTTCACATTTTTCAGTTCAAGACATCCACCAGGTTGCCTCCCTCATAAACATTCAATAAACATCCCTCATAAATAAGAGTTGCGCGCAACTTCTGGGCCACTATTACGGTTATTTGTATGAGTATTAGAGGATCATTTCCTCGTTTATGGATCCTCATTCCTAAGGTTGTTCTATCCCTCCCTTTGCTCCAAGGTTTCATGCACATGGTGCCTCAACATCTCATGTCATACCTCATCCCTACTGTGATATTTTTTTACCCCCATTAACCCTACCTAGCCAAACTCAACCCTCTTGCTTGCAGGTTACTGTGTTTCCTCCCCACCTCTTTTCCTGTTCGTTCATTCCCTTACCTATTGTGTCAAACTTTTGCTCCACTATGTTCTTTGCCCTTTTACCCTCTGTCATCTCACTCTACCATGAGCCTCGATCTTGTATAGAAAAAAAAAGAAACAAAAAGGATCATCCTTAATGAGTTGCATCATCAGTGGATGTTCTAAAGATATTTACTGAACTTTTCAATTGCAGTGATTATAATTTCCTGTTCCTCACTGTTGATTTTATACAATATAAACAAATTATACAATTATACAATTATACAAAAACAAAAATTATACAAAATTTATACAATTATACAAATTTTATACAACAATACAATTATACAATACAAACAACATACAATATAAACAACAAAAAAAATTGGTTGTTTATTTAAGAGAATATAGTCGAAAATAATAGCAAGAACCAACGTAACCTCCACAATAAAAGCCCTGCTTGAGAGAATGCCACATAGTTATTTGAGTGGTGTATCGACAACAGACCGCTGCCTCAATCGCCGAGGCCAATCTTCACAAAGCCCGTGATGCCGATCAGCTCAAAATCCTTTCAGCTGTTACTTTGGTCGTTTTACACTGAAGGAAAAACTTATAGGGAGGGAATGGTGATTGTGACTATTGCAGCTCTGAAGTTGTCTTTGGCGGCGCATTGCAGTAACCACCAACATGGCAGCCGTAGAATAGAAATTGTGGGAGGAGTCAGGCAAACTATCCAACCAATGGGTGTAAGGGAATGTTGCACACAGACAGACAGATGGACGAACAAGCATATTATTAAACAAGTAATAAAAACTTTATAAATGTAAAGGGATGTAGGGATGTTACTCCAAAAAGTACGTCAACAAGGTATGGATGATCATGATCACAATAAATGATCATTTGAAACCATCCCTGCAACTTTCTTTGAATAATGGTATTCCCTACAAAAGATACTGTGTGTGTGTATGTATGTGTGTGTGTATGCACATGTTTGTGTGTGTGCGTGTGTGGCGGTGTGTGTTCGATATAACTGTCTTTTCTGATAGAGCTAAAAACGATATGCAGCATGGTATTGAAAAAAGTTTGAGACGACATAACAAAACTAGGTGGATGAGTTGGTTCGGTGACAAGAACAAGCCGATTCGATTTTGTTGCAGGTTCGAATCCAGATCTGGCCTATCAGTGGGTTACAAAAAGTAAACTGTTCAGCCTGGCAGAGGTATGCACCCTACCGAGTGCCGTTCTAGTTGCCCTTGCCTGATGAGAGGGTATTGCATGTGAGTCCGTTTGTTTGTCTGTCTGTTTGTTTGTCCGCACAGAATAAATATGATTTTCTCTGCAACTAAGGCCATAAAAATATATATTGCTGGTCTCTGGTCAGACCAAAGTTCCAGAATTGATGCGGCGATGCAGTTTTTTTTTTCTTTTCTTTTTTGAAAAGCATGGATTGCACATATAGAGGTTTTTTTGTGTCCTAATGCCTTGCGGTCCTCCTCATCTGCTGTGGCGCCATCCAGAGAGAAATTAAAGACAGCCAATGGGACTTGTAGGCCTTTTTTTTTTGTAAATAATGAACACAAGCTTAAGTTATTTTAAAATGTATTTATTCTGAAAATCATTAAGTTCTTCAAGCATATTATAGACTGCCATTTCGTTCTCGAGATCGCCTCGCCGTACCGTCAAACATTCCAATGCGTCGATCGCGTCAATACTGTGCATGTGCAAGTGGTCTAACAGGCCGATGGTCTCCCACGATCTCTTCTCCCAGTCCACCAGATTATCACAGACACTTACAACTTGATGACAAACGAGATAGGATCCAGGCCTAACTAACGAGACCACCCGCAGCTCTCTAGGCCTTCTGGTTGCTTCACACGAACCCGACAAAGAATGTCTTCGTTTCAATAAATGACAATATCCAGCCGATAGAGGCCTTGCATCGCGTGAGCGTCGTCCATGGCAACCGGTTCCGGCCGCCATCTTGGGTGGCATAAACAACATGGCGGGAAAGCTGTCGTTTGATCAGACGGACCTGTCAGTTTACGCCCGTAGCTTGCGAGAAACTGAGGCTGTGTCATCTGCCTGTGGACCCGTGTGGACCCACAAGTACGCCACACACACTCCACAGTGCACACACACTCCACACGTACGCCACACACTCCACAAGTACACCACACATACACCACAAGTATGCCACACGTATGCCACACGTACAACACAAGTACGCCACACGTACGCCACAAGTAAGCCACACGTACGCCACAAGTACGCCACACGTACGCCACACACACTCCACACGTATGCCACAAACTCCACAAGTACGCCACACACACTCCACAAGTACGCCACACACACTCCACACATACGCCACACGTACGCCACACACACACCACACGTACGCCATACACACTCCACAAGTACGCCACACACACTCCACAAGTACGCCACACACACACCACACGTACGCCATACACACTCCACACGTACGCCACACACACTGCACACGTACATAACCAAATGCCTAATCCTGCTTTTCGCTTCGCGAGCGAAGGTAACAACCTCATGAGCCATATTCTCACCTGAGAGCTGCAGTCAAGGCAGCTATGAATCGGTTTTAGCATTGTGTCATCCGGAAAACGGTAGAATGACAAGCCCGATCCCTTATGAAATCGGGCTGTACATCCGACAGCACAACAACTCTTTACCATCGTGTAGGGAGCAATTTATATGTGAGACGAGTTTCAAATTGCCGCCATTACGTATGGTGGCAGAAGCAATGTTTTGCCACCCAAGCGGTCACGTGACTAAGACGATGACAGATGACTTCACATGCAACTTCCCGATTGGATTCATGACGTCACAGCACCTAAAACTACTCATATCTTTGGAACGGCTGGTTGGATTTGGACAAACTAAACGCAGTTTTGTAGGGGAGAACCGGCGCGAACGTCGATACCAAATTTGAAAAAAATAATTATTGACGCGCAGGGTCAAAATCGATGCGCGCGCTGACCAGAACCCGGAAATATATTTTTCTCGGCCTAATGGTCCGATTGACAGGAAATGTCCACCATAGGCGTAACTCCACCTATATAATTTTTTAAATGACAACCATGACGTCATAGGTCACGTGGTATGAACGCAATCTTGGAAAAAACGAAAAACTTTGCACCTCTCTATCTCCGAAAGCGTTGTTTCTTTATAGATGTTTCTTAATAGCACCTTTATAGACAAACTTTATAGACGTGCTCACATTGCAATGGTACTGTTGAAGCGCGGCGTTACGCGCGCTGCTTGCGAGCAAGGAGGAAGCGGACAAGCGGTAACTTATAAGCGTCTTTATTTCAGGAGCTCACTAACACTGGCGCGCTCCGGGCTGCGCGCCCGGTGTATATCATGAGGCCACGCCTACCCCTCGGGCGTGGCCACCGCCCACTTGGTGCGCGGAATGATGTCACCACGCCAGTGGGCTTTTGTGTCCGCCACACGCGCCCCCCCAGAATTCCCGCGCACCTGGAGGGCCAGTTTGCGGGGCAGACGAATGACCCGGCCGAAGCGCCCCCTGGCGATCGGCGGCATCCGGGGTGCAGGGATGCCAGGTTGGATGCCCCTGGCTGCCCCTGGGATGGGTGCAGGACCGGGGGGCGGCGTGGCTGGGCGGTGCCGGGGGTCCGCCCGCAGGGGGGCGGCCCCGACGTGGGGGTCGGGCCACTGGCGGTGGATGGTCCACGTCGAGGTGGGCCGGCTTGAGGCGGTCTACCGAAACGCGGTCAGGAGTACCGCCGATGTCCAGGGTGAAGTGCTTCGCCCCGGTCTCCAGCACGCGGAAAGGCCCGTCGTACGGGGGCCGCAGTGGTGTCCGGTGGGCATCGTGGCGGACGAAGACGTACTCCGCCGTGCGAAGCTCCGGGGCGACGTGCGTCGGTGGGTGCCCGTGGCATGCCGTTGGCACCGGGGCGAACCTCTGGGCGGTCTCTTGCAGAGCGGAGCGCTGCTGTGCCGCGGACCATGGTGCCGTGGAGTCGGGGAGGAACTCGCCCGGCACCCGCAGCGGTTGCCTGAAGACCAACTCCGCCGCGGATGCGCGCAGGTCCTCCTTGGGCGCCGTCCGGAGGCCCAGCAGGACCCAGGGGAGCCTGTCGACCCAGCTGCCGTCGCGGAGGGTGGCCCGGAGCGCGGCCTTCAATGAGCGGTGAAATCGCTCACACAGGCCGTTAGCCTGGGGGTGGTAGGCCGTGGTTCGGTGCAGCCGGACCCCGAGCCCCTGCGCGACCGCCCCCCAGAGCTCCGAGGTGAACTGGGGGCCGCGGTCGGACGAGATGTCTGAGGGGGCGCCGAACCGGGCGACCCAGGTGGCGATGAAAGCCTGCGCGACATCGGCCGCCGTTGTCGACGCCAAGGGCACGGCCTCCGGCCACCGGGTGGTGCGGTCCACCATGGTGAGGACGTAGGTGAAACCCCACGAGGGGGGCAGAGGTCCCACCAGGTCCACGTGGACGTGGTCAAACCGGCGTTCCGGCACCGTGAACGGGGCCAACGGGGCGTGGGTGTGCCGGTGCACCTTGGCGCGCTGGCACGCGAGGCACGTCCTGGCCCAGCCGCGGACGGCTTTCCGGAGGCCATGCCAGACGAACTTGTCGGCGATCAGCCTTTGGGAGGCCCTCGCGCCCGGGTGGGACAGGCCGTGGATGGCGTCAAACACCTGGCGCCGCCAGCCCGCGGGCACGATGGGGCGAGGACGCCCGAGGGAGACGTCGCACAAGAGGGCCGCGCCCGCGCTGTCGAACGCCACCTCGGTGACGCGGAGGCCCGTGACGGCGGTCCGCAAGGCCTGGACGTCGGGGTCAGCGGCCTGGTCCGCTGCCATCCGGGCATAGTCGATGCCGAGGTGGACTGCGTGGGCGACGGCCCGGGAAAGGCAATCCGCCACCGGGTTGTCCTTCCCCGCGACGTGCTGGATGTCCGTCGTGTACTCGGACACGGCCGAGAGGTGACGCTGCTGCTGGGCCGACCACGGCTCGGTGACCTTGCCCATCGCGAAGATCAGCGGCTTGTGGTCGACGAAGGCAGTGAACGCACGGCCCTCGAGCAGATGGCGGAAGTGCCTGACCGCCAAGTGAAGCCCGAGCAACTCGCGGTCGAAGGTACTGTAACGGCGTTCGGGCGGGCGAAGCTGCCGGCTAAAGAACGCCAGCGGTTGCCAAGCTCCACGCACCCATTGCTCGTGCACCGCGCCCACCGCGTAGTCCGAGGCATCGGTGGTGAGGGCGATCGGTGCATCATCGGGCGCCGGGTGCGCGAGCATGGTGGCGTTAGCCAAGGCGAGCTTCGCGCCCGTGAACGCCGTGTCCATCTGCTCGGTCCAGGTAACGTCGCCTTTGCCCGGCTTACCTCGGAGAGCTTCGTGCAGGGGGCGCAGGAGCTGGGCGATACGGGGCAGGAACCGATGGTAAAAGTTCACCATGCCCAGGAACTCCTGCAGCCCTCTGATCGTGCGGGGGCGCGGAAACCCCTTCACCGCCTCCACCTTGGCCGGCAGGGGGACGGCTCCGTGCCTGGTGACACGGTGCCCCAGAAAATCGATTATGGTGGTGCCGAACCGGCACTTTGCAGGGTTCACAATCAGGACATGCTGGCCCAGGCGTTCGAAGAGCGTGCGGACGTGGCGTAGGTGCTCTTCGCGGGACGCGCTGGCGACGAGGATATCGTCCAGGTAGACGTAGACAAAATCCAAGTCACGCAGGACGCTGTCCATCAGTCGCTGGAACGCCTGAGCCGCATTCTTCAGACCGAAGGGCATGCGCAGGAACTCGAAGAGTCCGAATGGCGTGATGACCGCCGTCTTCGGGACGTCCTCCGGCCTGACGGGGACCTGATGGTAGCCGCGTATGAGGTCCACCTTCGAGAAGAAGGACATGCCCGCCAAACGGGCGGAAAGTCCTGAATGTGGGGGACGGGGTAGCGGTCGGGAGTCGTGGCGTCATTGAGACGGCGATAGTCCCCGCACGGTCGCCATCCCCCGCCGGGCTTCGGCACGATGTGCAGCGGCGACGCCCAAGCGCTCTCTGAGCGCCGAACGATGCTGAGTCGCTCCAGGGTAGCGAACTCCGCTTTTGCCACCGCCAGCTTCGTCGGCTCGAGGCGGCGTGCCCGGGCGTAGACCGGTGGCCCGACGGTGGGGATGTGATGGGCCACCCCGTGCTTGACGGCCCCCGCCGAGAAGGTGGGCCGCGTGAGGGCCGGGAAGCCGGCGAGGAGGCGGGTGAATACGTCCGCTGCCGGAAGCGTACAGACCAACGTGGCCAGAACCGAACCGTTCGGCAAGCCGCTTGGCAAGCTGCTCGTTGAGCTGGGCAATGCACAAGCGAGCGAGCTGAACGTCTCGGCCTGGACAAGACGTCTGCGCTTGACGTCGACCAGGAGCCCATTAGCGCACAGGAAGTCTGCGCCAAGCAGTGCCATGGGCACGTCGGCGGTGACGAACGTCCATCGGAAAACCTGCCCTCCGAACCGCAGAGAGAGGCAGCGTTTTCCGTACGTACGGATGGGCGTCCCGTTCGCGGCAAGCAGTGCGGGGCCCCCACCCGCGGCGTGCTTGTCTGACGTGCCGGCGGGAACGACACTCACCTGCGCTCCTGTGTCGCACAGGTAACGGCGCCCGGAGAAGGTGTCCGTTATGAACAGCAGGCTGCTCGAACGGCCGGCGCTCATCGCCACTATTGAGCGCCGGCCCAGGCGTTTCCCGACCTGTTGAAGGAGCATGGCGGATGACACTGCCGAGCTTCGTGGCTGAACTTGGCGTGGAACCAGCACCAGGTGGTGGAGCTGGAGGAGCCCGGCTGGCTCCGCCAGGCCGGTGGAGTTGGCGGGTTTCCCCGCGGTGGCGGTTTTCGCCGCGGCGGTGGGCGGGGCGTGGCGGCGGTCACGAGGTGCGTATCAGCATGCTGCGTATGCTGTATAAGCTGATGCTGTGGATCAGCAGCATCAGCAGCAGCATCAGCAGCATCAGCCACGAGGGCCGTGACGGCCACGCCGACTCTCGCCCGCGTGTCCGAAGCGGCGAAGTACTTGTCCGCCTCGGCTGCCAATGCTCGGGGTTCCGTTAGCCCGTTCCCGGCCAACGCGAGGCGAACCTGCACTGGAAGTTGGCGACGGAAAAGCGCCCGGAATAGAGAACCGGGGGCTGCGTCGCCCAACAGTGACAGCATATGGTCCATTTGGACCGACGGGCGCGTGTCACCGAGCTCGGGGAGATCCAGGAGGCGGTCGGCCCGTGCGTCGTCCGTGAGGCCAAACGTGGCTAGGAGTAGCCGCTTGAGTGCCTCGTACTTGTGGCCGTCCGGTGGGTGGCGAAGGACGGACACAACTCGAGCGGCCGTGCCGGGCCCGAGGGAGGCGACGACGTGGCAATAGCGCGTGTCATCGCCGGTGAGGCGCCGAAGCTGAAATTGGGCTTCGGCCTGGACGAACCAGACTTCGGCCTGAGCCTCCCAAAATTCGGGAAGTTTGATGAAGTTGGCCATGGAAATGGCGTCGCGTGTGGAAGGATCGCTCCGGCAGATCCAACGTCAAGGGGGTCACCAGTGAAGCGCGGCGTTACGCGCGCTGCTTGCGAGCAAGGAGGAAGCGGACAAGCGGTAACTTATAAGCGTCTTTATTTCAGGAGCTCACTGTAACACTGGCGCGCTCCGGGCTGTGCGCCCGGTGTATATCATGAGGCCACGCCTACCCCTCGGGCGTGGCCACCGCCCACTTGGTGCGCGGAATGATGTCACCACGCCAGTGGGCTTTTGTGTCCGCCACACTGTAATACTTTATAGATGATCTAACATTATAAATAGTACATACTTTATAGAAATATGCGTGGGACGTTGCTGTCACCGACTTCCTGATCATATTCCACCATTAATCACATCCATATAGGTCTGATTGGCACTAGAGCAAGTGTGTCTGGGTATGCCACCCCCGTCAGGCTGATTTACAGTCATCGTCCCGCCCACCACTCTGATCCCTTCCTATTCCTTTATAAAGGAATGCAGTTTTGCATACTTTTCGGAGAATAATTTCAAGCTATTAAAATTACGACAGCAATGGATGCTGCACCAAGTAAAACTCTGTCGGATGGTACCAGTCATTGCCATTGAGAGAGAAAGCTCGGAAATATGCCGTCTGTTCAAAGATGATTATTACGATGAACGAGAAGAAGATTTGCCGGTTTTGAGCGATCTCGGATTTTTGCTTTTGCCATGGTCTGGAGCACTGAAAAGCAATCCCTGCCTGGACAATCAGCTGGACAGACCAGGTAGGCTCTCATATGTAGTCTAAGTGACTTTTTAAAGAGAGGATACTCCAACTTTAGTTTTGTATATGGTGGGTGGGACCGACATTTTTTTCCACGCCATCCCTGCACCTCTCTGACAAATATAGAAATTAAATAAAGTAGACTCCTGTAAACATGAATTGTATTCAAATTAAATTTGGATTAAAAATAGCAAAATAAAGCAAACTTGATAAATGAGGAACTTGTTTATTACCCGCACGCTTTAAAAAACAAGAACAAAAAACGGGAATACAGAGAATGAATGGGATGGCAACATAGAGAGTAATGCAACCTTCACATACACGGATTATTCTTACGAGTCCTTACGGATCGCCAACTCGTAGTCAATCACAAGCATCCGTAAATAACTCGTTGGTATCCGTAGATAACTCGTCACAACTCGCAACAACTTTTGACATGTCAAAAATCATCTTCCGTTATTTACGGATGCTTGCGATTGACTACGATTTGGCGATCCGTAAGGACTCGTAAGAATAATCCGTGTATGTGAAGGCACCCTAACCCAGTTTTAGGACCGGCAGAGAAGATAACTGAGAAGGAAGTTGAGGAAGCGATAAAAGCAATGAATGATCGTTTTAAGGCCATTTTTCCCCGCTAAAGCGGGGGTTAGCCTTGCGGGCCCCATGACAATCATGGTTCCCTGTTTGAGGCAATGTTTTTTATGGCCGGATGCCCTTCCTGACGCCAAGCGATAAAAGCAATGAAGGGTAGAAAAGCGGGAGGGCCGACGGGAGTTGTGGGAGATATGTTGAAGGCAGCAGGAAGTTGGGGTGTGAAGAGAATGACAGAGATCTGTAATTTGGTGGTGAAAGAAGGCCGCATTCCAGTGGTTTGGGAACTGAGTACCCTCGTCCCTCTATACAAGGGGAAAGGTGACCCTCTGGAGTGTGGCTCGTACCGAGCGATAAAGTTATTGGAGCATGGAATGAAGGTATTGGAAAGGGTGTTGGAGAGGAGGATAAGGAAGAAAGTGAAGATCGACGAAATGCAGTTTGGATTCATGCCAGGAAGAGGAACGACAGATGCACTTTTCATTGTGAGGCAGTTGCAGGAGAAGTACATGGAGAAGAGGAAGAAGTTGTTTCTTGGGTTTGTTGATCTGGAGAAAGCATTCGATTGGGTTCCACGCAAAGTATTGACATGGGCATTGAGGAAGTTAGGAGTGGAGGAATGGTTGATCAGAGTAGTGATGGCAATGTACAAAAGAGCGCGCACAGCTGTAAGGACGAAGGACGGGAACAGTGGTGAGTTTGAAGTGAAGGTGGGAGTGCATCAGGGGTCGGTACTAAGTCCACGACTATTTGTAGCTGTGATGGAGGTGCTGGCTCAGAACGTAAAGGAGGGTTTACCGTGGGAGTTGTTGTATGCAGATGATCTGGTGTTGATTGCGGAAAGTATGGATGGACTGAAGGAAAAGATGAACACGTGGAAGGAATGTATGGAGACAAAAGGTCTGAAGGTGAATATCGGAAAGACGAAGGTGATGGCAAGTGGTAAAGCATGTGGTGAGGTGGAAAGAACTGGGAAGTGGCCCTGTGCTGTGTGTAGGAAGGGTGTCGGAGTGAACTCCATTCAGTGTACAATGTGCGCTGAGTGGGTTCATCAAAAATGTAGTGGTCTGAGAGGGTCATTAACCAGTGTGGCAGCTACATTCAAATGTAAGGTGTGCACAGAGGGAGCTGCAGATGGAGGAAATGTTGAGTTGGATCTTGGAGATGGCGTGAAGCTGGAAGGTGTGAAAACATTTTGCTACCTCGGAGACATGCTGAATGGAGAAGGTGGATCAAACTGGGCAACGGTTGCTCGAGTGAGATGTGCATGGAAGAAGTTTCGGGAATTGAGTGGCGTGCTGATGATGAGGGGAGTGTCGTTGAAGCTGAAGGGAAAGGTGTATGCTGCATGTGTGAGAAGTGTTATGATTTATGGGAGCGAGACATGGGCAATGAACGTAGAGCAGCAACGAAGGTTGGAAAGGGTGGAAATGCGAATGGTTCGACGGATGTGCGGAGTATCGTTGAGAGGAAGACAAATGATGAATTGCGAAAGATGATGGGAATAGAGCCTGTGATTGATGCTGTGAAGAGGAACAGGTTGAGATGGTTTGGTCATATGTTGAGGAAGGATGAAAGTGACTGGTTGAGAAGAGTGATGGAAATGAATGTAGAAGGAAGTAGAAGACGGGGAAGACCGAGAAAGACTTGGCTAAAGATGGTGGAAGAAGAAATGCGGGCAAGGGGGTTAACAAGGAGAGATGCAGAAAATAGGGCAAAATGGAGAAGATTGTCATGGGGACCGCAAGGCTAACCCCCACTCTAGCAGGGAAAATGGCCTTTAAAATGCATGTTGTTGTTGTATGTTGTATTGTAATCGGCTCCGTGCGTCCATCCATCATGCTATCTCCTCCTAAATGGATGAAAATTCAAAAAACTTGGTAGTTATGATCACCGCATGGCACGAAGGTGCGAGAGCAGTGTCAATTTATGTCCTCGCCCCCCTGGGACAGGGTCTAAAGATCAAATACCGAAAAATGCAATTACGGGAACCTTTTAAATGATTTACTTTAATTATGCAACAAACATTGGGGGATGCATGAAATATGTAACTTTTTTTGAATTTAACCCCCGATACATGCCCCAGGGTGTGGGGGCGTCGGGTCACAGGGGTCAAAACAGAAAAAAAAAATCAACTTAAAATTTGATATTGGGTAATTCCTGGTGGAATTTTTGTCATCTTGCTTTAGGTGGGAAGCGTGAGGATTTGCGATGGTGCGCCATCGACTTCAACTCACAATTTCCACACGAGATGTGTTACGGCTCCCGATTGCCACATTGCAGCCATGTCTGCAAAAGTAAAATAAATTCAGCAAGTTCATGTAGGTTCAAAATCGATGAAGTTTGTTGCCGATTTGAATATGCTAATAGTATATTGCTGCAAATCCTATCCATTAATATCATCTTTCAATTACAGCACAACATTTAGTCATTTACCTCATGAAGATCTCTGCAATTCGAAAGCCAATTCCAGATCCTCCACCGGTAATGAAAGCTACCTTTCCCCTGTAAAAAAAAAGACAATGTCCATCGTTCATCAAAAACACAAGGTTTTCTGAGAGGTCATCATTGTAGTCAAACTGTTGTCATGAGTGCTGTTGAGCCCAAAGAAAAGAAATTATTAAAAAAGAAATTTAAGAAAAAAAATAATAATAATAATTAAGTATGTCCATATCAAATCAATCTCTCCAAATTGGACGAGTGTACTTGAGGAGAATAAAGTTTATATATCAGTGATCACCTTATTTCCACCTTATTATGGAAACATAGACATGAACCAATTAGGGGCATGAAAGAGAATTAAATAAATAGCTCTGTTCATGAAAATTTGCATTTTATCTGTGTGTATATATGGGGTATAAAACAGGATTGGCTTGGATTATACATTTCTAAAAAGAAAAAGGCACCTCCAACCAAAAGTAAATGGATCTACTGTGATAATTTAAAGGTCCACAGACACAGAAAATAATGTTTGGTTTATTTAAAAGATATTGCTTCACTTGACACTTATTCAAACAAACAACACAACAGACATTTTAAGGCCATTTTCCCTGCTAGAGCGGGGGTTAGCCTTGCGGTCCCCATGACAATCTTCTCCATTTTGCCCTATTTTCTGCATCTCTCCTTGTTAACCCCCTTGCCCGCATTTCTTCTTCCACCATCTTTAGCCAAGTCTTTCTCGGTCTTCCCCATCCTCTACTTCCATCTACATTCATTTCCATCACTCTTCTCAACCAGTCACTTTCATCCTTCCTCAGCACATGACCAAACCATCTCAACCTGTTCCTCTTCACAGCATCAATCACAGGCTCTATTCCCATCATTTTTCGCAATTCATCATTTGTCTTCCTCTCTCTCAACGATACTTCGCACATCCGCCGAACCATTCACATAAATAAATATCGAATTATAATATCGAATATAATACCGAATAAATATCTTGGAAGGACAATATTAATTGTTTTTTGGTGTCCTTTTACACTTGATTACTCCCCACCCCCTAAAAAATGGATATTTTGTTACCCACGTGACCTGCAACGTCATCTCGCGGATAGTGTTGGTACGGGTAGTTTTTATAATGATTTTGACTATCACAGGATTGATTCTTGATCAGAAAAATATTCGTCAAATTCACTTTCTGACGCGTCTGAAGCAAGTATTGCGGCCATTATCCGTTGCATGCTGAGACAACCTTGCCTTTGTCTATGTCACCACGCAGATGATGTCAATACCATCGCTATTTTTAGTGACAGTACTCGATGGGCTTGCCTTTTTAACTGTAACACCTCAAAAAATTATTGGTATAAAAAAAACCACGTTCAGTTCTTTGTTTATTGCTGTAAATCAATATAATCGCATCAAAAAAAAAAACATTTCTGTGTCTGTGGACCTTTAACTAATAAGCAAGCAGACCTGGTCTCAGATCCTTTGAGAGATTCTTTGCCATTGAGAGATGGGGCCAAAAAACGAAATATAGCACGACACCCCATCTTGTCTACCGCTCCCCTTGTTTTTTGTGTTTTGTGTGTCGGTTTGTCTTTTTGTGTGATTAATGTTAGCTCTTTCACGAGCCTCGATCTTGTATACAAAAAAAAAAAAAAAAAAAAAAATCTCAAAAAGCTGTGAGTGGATTATGACAAAACTTGGTGGATGAGTTGGGTGGGTGGAAATAACAAGCCGATTAGATTTTGGTTCAGGTCCTGATTCATATCCGGCCTGTCAGTGAATTCAAAGCGTAACCTGTTCAGCTTGGCGGAGGTGTGCGCTTTACCAAGTACCTTTCTAGTTTTGTTCTGTTACGTCCGAGCTCCTCCACGAGCCTCGACTTTGTATACAAAAAATGGCATGGCTGTCAGATGGAAACTTATTGAGAAATGAAATGATAAGAAGCAAACAATATATTTACCGCAGCAGATCAGGAGAAAAAAGGTATGAATATTCAAGGAGGCAGTCGTCCGAATCGACATAATTTGTGGATCTCGAGCCAGCCATCGCTGCAGGAACATAAAACAGAGCTTTTTTGATCTGTATAACCTCCAGCCGTGATAATAATTAACCAGTTGGCAAACTCAACCATGCTTGGCATGCTTGATGGAGTTGCCAGTTAAATGCCAACCATCCAGCATCAAAGCACCATGCACACACAGATCAACGTTCCTTTGTTATAAAAGTGAAACAAATTAAATTTCAGACTTTGAATGACTAGATTTTCTCATCTATACAAATAATAAATGACAGCATCTGTGTCACTGTCTATCTGTGGCACAATCCGTTTCCTATCTTCTATTTTACTGCTTCCACATCGTCACTAAACTCCATCTCGGCAAAACTAACAGTCTTATAATTCTTCTTAAGGTGTTCAAATTTACTTGCAACTTATACATTTACTCCATTTGGCCAAATCGATTCAAAACTAGGTTTTCTCCAAGAGGTCTTCATGCTGGAGGACGTCACAGCATTCCAGTGGGCGGTGCTTCAAGCCCGTCATGAGATTGTTGTTTTCGCTATTCTATGGCTCTCCAGACGAAAACCATAACATCATCAATCTTTGAGTGGTATATCATTGAGGTGGGTGGTGATTCAGGTGCCATTTGCTCACAGGATTATTGTTGTTACCCTGTGCTTGCAAAGCGAAAAGTGAGGTTAAGCGATTGGTTGTGTGCGTACGTGTGGCGTATGTACCTACGTATAGCATACGTACGTACGTGTCTGCATTTTAAAAATTCATTTTCTCTGCAAGACTTGGTCTGATTGACACGAAATTTTGCACCAATGGAGCGCCACCTCCTGTAGAATTTTTAGTGAAAACTATGACGTCATAGGTCATGTTGTATGAACGCCATTTTGGAAAAACGTTGCACCTCTATATCTCCAAAACAGCTGAATGGAAAAAATTGAAACATGGTTCATTGTCAAGTATTGCCCATGACGAATAAGATATGGTAATGAGTATGTCATCGGTGACCTCATTATGACGTTACAATTCGACAAGTACAACTAACTCTTAGTCCGATGAGTATTCAATTTTTATTTTCTCTGCAACTGTTACTCCGATGGACATGGAATTTTCACAATAGGAGCACCTGCTCTGGTATAATTTTTTAATGATAATTATAACGTCATGAGTCACGTGGTACAGGCGGCATCTTGGAAAACCGAAAAACGTTGCACCTCTCTATCTACAAAACCGCTCCATGAAAAAAAAATGAAACATGGTGCGTTGTCAAGCACTCCCCATGGGGAATAAAATATGTTGATGATTATGTATTTCCTGTTTCATTCGTACCTTCATTATGACGTCATAATTTTTTTGGTGGACCCAGGTGGAAGGGGGCCTGAGATTTGGAGGACCCAAGTGGAAGAGGGGGGCCCAATATTTGGCAGACACAAGTGGAAGGGGGGCCCAATATTTGGCGGACCCGAGTGGAGGGGGGGCCAAATATTTGGCGGACCCGAGTGGAAGGGGGGCCTGAGATTTGCTGCACCCGAGTGCGAGTGGGGGCCTGAGATTTGGCGGACCCGAGTGGGAGGGGAGGGGCCTGATATTTGGTGGACAAGGGTGTGAGGGGGCCTGAGATTTGGAGGATCCAAGTGGAAGGTGGGGGCTAAGGGGGGGGGGGTGTCAGAAAGATGGGGACTGGTGGCGGTGATGCATGCACACACAAAAAAAGTGCATGGGTCATGATTTCCATGTACACATGCACGATTATGGTTTATACACATGTTTGGCGCTTTTGGTTTTGCTTTGGCATGTTTTCTTTTGTTTTGTGTGATGTCATATGCTGTGTATTTTATGTACACATATTTTTGTACGTACCTACTTACACACATACACGCACATGCACATACATGCTAATGGAGGTGGATACTTTGAGACCCAGTAGATCGCCGTTCCCTCTCCTGAGGCCCACCAACATTTGGAGATAGCAGGCAAAAACAAGTTACATGCATACGCACACTCACACATACACACATATACATAAGAACGTCTCTCTTATAGCATAGATATAAAGAAACTCATTGTAACCACTCACTGAATGATATTAATGTTTGGGACCTTCCGGGTGACTTGGAAAGCTGAAATTTTGCGTGCCGATGGACATCGAAGCCGGTACACCGAGAACAAAATCACAGAACCGACGGAAAGTGTCTGTAAATGAAAATTTAAGTAAAAAACGTAAATGCGTCCATAAAAAAAAAATTTCAATGGATTTGTCACATTTGAAAATTGTAATTTCTATAACTGTAAACTATGAAATAAAAACATCAATGGAAATTTACATTAAAAACCGTAAACACATCCTTTAACTAGAACGGCACTCAGTAGAGAGCATACTTCCGCCTGATGAACAGTTTACGTTTTGTATCCCACTGATAGGCCGGATCTGGATTCGGACCTGAACCAAAATCTAATCGGCTTGTTCTTGTCACCGACCTAACTCATCCACCAAGTTTATTCATAACTCGTCCATAACTTTTTGAGATATCCTGCTATATGTTGGTTTTAGCCTTATCACTCAATGGTGAAGAATCACTTTTTAAAAAAAAATTCTCATATCCAAATCCATATTCAGATCTTCACCAAAATCGAATCGATTCGTTGTTATCAGACACCTAACCGGTCCACCAAGTTTCGTCCGAATCCGTCCACAACCTTTTTGATATATTTTGTTCACAGACAAACGGACAGACAGACATGGGTGAAAATATAACCTCCAGTCACCTTTGGTGGCGGAGGTTAAAAAAAACCCCAATCAATATCTTGCAGCAGGTCGGTGATGGTTGCCTATAATCATAAGGCTTCTATTTATTATGTACCTACATACGAGCACGGTTTGTCATTGCTAACACACGATGTAAGTAAGCATGCATGCCCCCACTAGTCGTAGATAAACAGAATCATTCACTGGACCTAGCAACATGGCGGCGTGCGGTGGCGACACTGTGGTGCGTTCAACGTCAATAGCCATAATCCTTCCAGTCTTATATGCAGTTCAATGGTTCATAACCCTCGTACACCTTCAGTGGTGGAAGTAACAAATCTTGGCAAGCCCGAAGGCCAAGGCTCGTGGTCTTACAAAAACATACACATCCAAACCCACAACAAGAACTAGGGCCATGCTCATGATGATGCTGTCCAAAGGTTTTTCCATTTGGGGTCCACTAGTTAACAACAGCCCTATTAGTATTACACAGTTAGTCCAAAATAGGTCTTCAAACAGGTCTCCCAATTCCGTTTCTTCTCAATTATGTGCACACGTCACCTTACAAGGTCACGGTAACTAGAAGCTATCACCGGAAGTCGGAGCCGTTAAACCATCGCCATCTGTCAGGGGCGAGGGATAAATCAAACCAAACTCACCGTGCTGCTGGTGCTGCAACTCCTTTATGGTTCTTTCCACCCGAGGGTCAGATGAAGATTTGTGTTGCGGTGTAATCGATAGCCGGAAACTGAGTGCTCGGTGTAATATCAGCCGTACCACCAAGTTTCCAGAAAATGTCAAACGCTTGTTGTATTTGTAAAGTATAGAGAGAAGAATAATTTTAATATCCTAACAAGACATTTAAAATGCGTACGAAGCATCGCTAGTCGGAAAAGAAAGGCAACCTAAACTCTCGCGTTATTTGAAGCTGAACCCAGAAATAATTGTAATAACAAGAATAATGATATATAAACCAAGTTATAAAATTAAAGTTAATAATATATATTTAAAATAGCTTTAATTTCGTCATTCACTTTAAAAGTCTGTTCGCGAATATGCTTTCCTTGTCACATAATGCTAGGCGGTGTATTGACAGATAATCACGGTTGGTTTATCTCGTCTTTCCCATCGTTCCTTGCAGTATAACTGTATAAAGCGCATTAATTATTATTATTATTATTATTATAGTTCAATGTTGCGTGAGGTTTAAACAGACGAAGACAACGAAAGGTCCGGTTAGTCCTGTACACCACATGCGAATGAAGCAATGCGAATGCTGTGTCAGTTACAAGATAATGTGAGGACAAGTGAATATGAATGCACGTGTTCTGTAATAATACTAATAGGAGATAAATGTAGGCTATACTTACGAAATGTTGCTTTTGATTAGATTGTGAAATTATACTCTTAGTTTTATTTCTGGTTGTTCCGGCACGCCAAGTCCAGTCCAAAGGTTAGAGGTTCGAATCCAGCGATGTACACAACCTTGTTATCTTGACTTGTTAGTTGTTACTTGTTGAATGTTGGGTTAGTTGATAACGGACCAAAATTGCACTATTTATCTTTGTCATAGCATACGGTAAATTTTACCAATAAAGCGCGGCGTTACGCGCGCTGCTTGTGAGCAAGGAGGAAGCGGACAAGCGGTAACATATAAACGTCTTTATTGTAAGAGCTCACTGTAACACTGTACCGCTCCGGGCTGGGCGCCCGGTGTATATCCTGAGGCCACGCCTACCCCTCGGGCGTGGCCACCGCCCACTTGGTGCGCGGAATGATGTCACCACGCCAGTGGGCTTTTGTGTCCGCCACACGCGCCCCCCCAGAATTCCCGCGCACCTGGAGGGCCAGTTTGCAGGGCAGACGAATGACCCGGCCGAAGCGCCCCCTGGCGATCGGCGGCGTCTGGGGTGCAGGGATGCCAGGTGGGATGCCCCTGGCTGCCCCTGGGATGGGTGCAGGACCGGGGGGCGGCGTGGCGGCGGGGCTGGGCGGTGCCGGGGGTCCGCCCGCAGGAGGGCGGCCCCGACGTGGGGGTCGGGCCACTGGCGGTGGATGGTCCACATCGAGGTGGGCCGGCTTGAGGCGGTCTACCGAAACGCGGTCAGGAGTACCGCCGATGTCCAGGGTGAAGTGCTTCGCCCCGGTCTCCAGCACGCGGAAAGGCCCGTCGTACGGGGGCCGCAGTGGTGTCCGATGGGCATCGTGGCGGACGAAGACGTACTCCGCCGTGCGAAGCTCTGGGGCGACGTGCGTCGGTGGGTGCCCGTGGCATGCCGTTGGCACCGGGGCGAACCTCTGGGCGGTCGCTTGCAGAGCGGAGCGCTGCTGTGCCGCGGACCATGGTGCCGTGGAGTCGGGGAGGAACTTGCCCGGCACCCGCAGCGGTTGCCCGAAGACCAACTCCGCCGCGGATGCGCGCAGGTCCTCCTTGGGCGCCGTCCGAAGGCCCAGCAGGACCCAGGGGAGCCTGTCGACCCAGCCGCCGTCGCGGAGGGTGGCCCGGAGCGCGGCCTTCAATGAGCGGTGAAATCGCTCACACAGGCCGTTAGCCTGGGGGTGGTAGGCCGTGGTTCGGTGCAGCCGGACCCTGAGCCCCTGCGCAACCGCCCCCCAGAGCTCCGAGGTGAACTGGGGGCCGCGGTCGGATGAGATGTCTGAGGGGGCGCCGAACCGGGCGACCCAGGTGGCGATGAAAGCCTGCGCGACATCGGCCGCCGTTGTCGACGCCAAGGGCACGGCCTCCGGCCACCGGGTGGTGCAGTCCACCATGGTGAGGACGTAGGTGAAACCCCGCGAGGGGGGCAGAGGTCCCACCAGGTCCACGTGGACGTGGTCAAACCGGCGTTCCGGCACCGTGAACGGGGCCAACGGGGCCTGGGTGTGCCGGTGCACCTTGGCACGCGAGGCACGTCCTGGCCCAGCCGCGGACGGCCTTCCGGAGGCCATGCCAGACAAACTTGTCGGCGATCAGCCTTTGGGAGGCCCTCGCGCCCGGGTGGGACAGGCCGTGGATGGCGTCAAACACCTGGCGCTGCCAGCCCGCGGGCACGATGGGGCGAGGACGCCCGAGGGAGACGTCGCACAAGAGGGCCACGCCCGCGACGTCGAACGGCACCTCGGTGACGCGGAGGCCCGTGACGGCGGTCCGCAAGGCCTGGACGTCGGGGTCAGCGGCCTGGTCCGCTGCCATCCGGGCATAGTCGATGCCGAGGTGGACTGCGTGGGCGACGGCCCGGGAAAGGCAATCCGCCACCGGGTTGTCCTTCCCCGCGACGTGCTGGATGTCCGTCGTGTACTCGGACACGGCCGAGAGGTGACGCTGCTGCCGGGCCGACCATGGCTCGGTGACCTTGCCCATCGCGAAGATCAGCGGCTTGTGGTCGACGAAGGCAGTGAACGCACGGCCCTCGAGCAGATGGCGGAAGTACCTGACCGCCAAGTGAAGTCCGAGCAACTCGCGGTCAAAGGTACTGTAACGGCGTTCGGGCGAGCGAAGCTGCCGGCTAAAGAACGCCAGCGGTTGCCAAGCTCCACGCACCCATTGCTCGTGCACCGCGCCCACCGCGTAGTCCGAGGCATCGGTGGTGAGGGCGATCGGTGCATCGGGCGCCGGGTGCGCGAGCATGGTGGCGTTAGCCAAGGCGAGCTTCGCGCCCGTGAACGCCGTGTCCATCTGCTCGGTCCAGGTAACGTCGCCTTTGCCCGGCTTACCTCGGAGAGCTTCGTGCAGGGGGCGCAGGAGCTGGGCGATACGGGGCAGAAACCGATGGTAAAAGTTCACCATGCCCAGGAACTCCTGCAGCCCTCTGATCGTGCGGGGGCGCGGAAACCCCTTCACCGCCTCCACCTTGGCCGGCAGGGGGACGGCTCCGTGCCTGGTGACACGGTGCCCCAGAAAATCGATTGTGGCGGCGCCGAACCGGCACTTTGCGGGGTTCACAATCAGGCCATGCTGGCCCAGGCGTTCGAAGAGCGTGCGGAGGTGGCGTAGGTGCTCTTCGCGGGACGCGCTGGCGACGAGGATATCGTCCAGGTAGACATAGACAAAATCCAAGTCGCGCAGGACGCTGTCCATCAGTCGCTGGAACGCCTGAGCCGCATTCTTCAGACCGAAGGGCATGCGCAGGAACTCGAAGAGTCCGAATGGCGTGATGACCGCCGTCTTCGGGACGTCCTCCGGCCTGACGGGGACCTGATGGTAGCCGCGTATGAGGTCCACCTTCGAGAAGAAGGACCTGCCCGCCAAACGGGCGGAAAAGTCCTGAATGTGGGGGACGGGGTAGCGGTCGGGAGTCGTGGCGTCATTGAGACGGCGATAGTCCCCGCACGGTCGCCATCCCCCGCCGGGCTTCGGCATGATGTGCAGCGGCGACGCCCAAGCGCTCTCTGAGCGCCGAACGATGCCGAGTCGCTCCAGGGTAGCGATCCCCGCTTTTGCCACCGCCAGCTTCGTCGGCTCGAGGCGGCGTGCCCGGGCGTAGACCGGTGGCCCGACGGCGGGGATGTGATGGGCCACCCCGTGCTTGACGGCCCCCGCCGAGAAGGTGGGCCGCGTGAGGGCCGGGAAGCCGGCGAGGAGGCGGGTGAATGCGTCCGCTGCCGGAAGCGTACAGCCCAACGTGGCCGGAACCGAACCGTTCGGCAAGCCGCTTGGCAAGCCGCTCGTTGAGCTGGGCAACGCACAAGCGAGCGAGCTGAACGTCTCGGCCTGGACAAGACGTCTGCGCTTGACGTCGACCAGGAGCCCATTAGCGCACAGGAAGTCCGCGCCAAGCAGTGCCATGGGCACGTCGGCGGTGACGAACGTCCATCGGAAAACCTGCCCTCCAAACCGCAGAGAGAGGCAGCGTTTTCCGTACGTACGGATGGGCGTCCCGTTCGCGGCAAGCAGCGCGGGGCCCCCACCCGCGGCGTGCTTGTCTGACGTGCCGGCGGGAATGACACTCACCTGCGCTCCCGTGTCGCACAGGTAACGGCGCCCGGAGAAGGTGTCCGTTATGAACAGCAGGCTGCTCGAACGGCCGGCGCTCATCGCCACTATTGAGCCCCGGCCCGGGCGTTGCCCGACCCGTTGAAGGAGCACGGCGGATGACACCGCCGAGCTTCGTGGCCGAACTTGGCGTGGAACCAGCACCAGGTGGTGGAGCTGGAGGAGTGCGGCTGGCTCCGCCAGGCCGGTGTAGTTGGCGGGTTTCCCCGCGGTGGCGGTTTTCGGCGGGGCGTGGCGGCGTTCACGAGGTGCGTATCAGCATGCTGCGTATGCTGTAGAAGCTGATGCTGTGGAACATGCTGCTGAACATCAGCCTCGAGGGCCGTGACGGCCACGCCGACTCTCGCCCGCGTGTCCGAAGCGGCGAAGTACCTGTCCGCCTCGGCTGCCAATGCTCGGGGTTCCGTTAGCCCGGTCCCGGCCAACGCGAGGCGAACCTGCGCTGGAAGTTGGCGCCGGAATAGCGAACCGGGGGCTTCGTCGCCCAACAGTGACAGCATATGGTCCATTCGGACCGACGGGCGCGTCTCACCGAGCTCGGGGAGATCCAGGAGGCGGTCGGCCCGCGCGTCGTCCGTGAGGCCGAACGTGGCTAGGAGTAGCCGCTTGAGTGCCTCGTACTTGTGGCCGTCCGGTGGGTGGCGAAGGACGGACACAACTCGAGCGGCCGTGCCGGGCCCGAGGGAGGCGACGACGTGGCAATAGCGCGTGTCATCGCCGGTGAGGCGCCGAAGCTGAAATTGGGCTTCGGCCTGGACGAACCAGACTTCGGCCTGAGCCTCCCAAAATTCCGGAAGTTTGACGAAGTTGGCCATGGCAATGGCGTCGCGTGTGGAAGGATCGCTCCGGCAGATCCAACGTCGAGGGTCACCAGTAAAGCGCGGCGTTACGCGCGCTGCTTGCGAGCAAGGAGGAAGCGGACAAGCGGTAACTTATAAGCGTCTTTATTTCAGGAGCTCACTGTAACACTGGCGCGCTCCGGGCTGTGCGCCCGGTGTATATCATGAGGCCACGCCTACCCCTCGGGCGTGGCCACCGCCCACTTGGTGCGCGGAATGATGTCACCACGCCAGTGGGCTTTTGTGTCCGCCACACCAACAACTTTGTACAATGATGGAGAAACTTGATTCTATCCAATTTAAAGATCTCATGCGACTCTCGTGGGATCGCACGAGATTATTGTCATGTCAATAAATCAGATCTCATGAGAAAAGCCTCATCCTCACCCCCACACCCCCTTCCCTCACCCGGAGCTTTTTAAACCTCCAGCCTCATCCTCACCCCCACACCCCCTTTCCCTCACCCGGAGCTTTTTAAACCCCCAGCCTCATCCTCACCCCCACCCCCTCTTTCCCTCACCCAGAGCTTTTAAAACCCCAGCCGCATCCTTCCATCCCCCCTCCCCCTCACCCAGAGCTTTTTAAACCCCCAGCCGCATCCTTCCACCCCCCCCCCTCACCCAGAGCTTTTTAAACCCCCAGCCTCATCCTCAACCCCCCCCCCTCCTCACCCCGATATTTTTTTTACTCCCCACCCTCATCCTCACCCCTCCCTCTCACCCGGAGCTTTTAAAGCCCCACCCTCATACTCACCCCCCCCTCGCCCGGAGTTATTTTTTACCCCCACCCTCATGCTCACCCAGAGTTTTTGTTAAACCCCACCCTCATACTCACCCCCTCCTCACAAGGAGCTTTTTACCCCCACCCTCATCCCCACCCTCATCCTCACCCAGAGCTTTTTAAACCCCCACCCTCATCCTCACTCCCCCGTCATCTGGATATTTTAACCCACCCTCACCCTCACCCTCACCACCTCTTCTCATCCGGAGATTTTAAACCCCAACACTCATCCTCACCCCCACATTCTTACCTCCCCCTCTGGAGGGTGACTCCCACACCCCTCCCCCCCCCCCCCCATATTCACCCCTCTCCCTCCCCACGCAAAGGGAAAAGTGGGGTTAAGCAATTGGGTCACTTTTCAGTCTGTCTTGTCTGTGTGTCTATCTACAGTTGTCGTTCTATGATCGAGGAACTACTTGATTTCAATTGAATATTATATTTTGAACACGATAAAACATGAATCGGAACATGAACCTGCAGTAGCAGTACTTTGGCTCTGAACTTGTCAAAATGTACGTAATCTCGTCCCAATCGCACCTGCGCGGAGAGGAGTAAGATAATTGTTTTGTCTGTCTGTCTGCCTGGCAGGCAGCCACGCATTGCTGAAAATCATTCCAAACAGGAAACTTTGTTTTTTAGGGACGTCATAAAGGACACAAACAACAGGCATGAACAAGTAATATAACATGTTAAATAAGGCGGTGTATAAAAAAAAACGTTGTGTATCAATGGCAGTAAACTTCCAAGATTTAAAAAAAAGAAAGAAATATTAGTAACTAGCAAGTAAAAAAATATTAGTGAGTTTAAAAATATTCTGCAATTTTACTCATCTCGACCAATCAAATTTGCTGCTTATGCTGTTAGTGTCGGGGATTCAGACAAAATGACGATTTCGTTTAAAAAAATGACGAAAATGACAAGATTCAGACAAAATGACGGATCATAGGAAATATAGATTGTGCAAAGCAAAAGTTAAAATATCGCTTTGAATTGCAATGTTTTGAATTGCACAGTGAGAGGTATTTTGGAGAGTTATTTTGAATTGCACAGTGAACGGTATTTTGGATTACGCAGCAAGAAGTATTTTGAATTACACAGAAAGATATTTTGGAGAGGTACTTTGAATTACGCAGAGAGTTCTTTTGGAGAGGTACTTTGAATTACGCAGAGAGATATTTTGGAGAGGTATTTTGAATTACGGAGAGTTCTTTTGGAGAGGTACTTTGAATTATGCGGAGAGGTATTTTGAATTGATGCAGAGGTATTTTGAATTACGGAGAGTTCTTTTGGAGAGGTATTTTGAATTATGGAGAGTTCTTTTGGAGAGGTACTTTGAATTATGCAGAGAGGTATTTTGAATTAATGCAGAGGTATTTTGAATTACGGAGAGTTCTTTTGGAGAGGTATTTTGAATTACGGAGAGTTCTTTTGGAGAGGTACTTTGAATTATGCGGAGAGGTATTTTGAATTAATGCAGAGGTATTTTGAATTACGGAGAGTTCTTTTGGAGAGGTATTTTGAATTACGGAGAGTTCTTTTGGAGAGGTATTTTGAATTACGGAGAGTTCTTTTGGAGAGGTACTTTGAATTATCCGGAGAGGTATTTTGAATTAATGCAGAGGTATTTTGCATTACGGAGAGTTATTTTGGAGAGGTATTTTGAATCACGGAGAGTTCTTTTGGAGAGGCACTTTGAATTACGGAGAGTTCTTTTGGAGAGGTACTTTGAATTATGCGGAGAGGTATTTTGAATTAATGCAGAGGTATTTTGAATTACGGAGCGTTCTTTTGGAGAGGTATTTTGAATTACGGAGAGTTCTTTTGGAGAGGTACTTTGAATTATGCGGAGAGGTATTTTGAGTTAATGCAGAGGTATTTTGAATTACGGAGAGTTCTTTTGGAGAGGTATTTTGAACTACGGAGAGTTCTTTTGGAGAGGTACTTTGAATTATGCGGAGAGGTATTTAGAATTAATGCAGAGGTATTTTGAATTACGGAGAGTTCTTTTGGAGAGGTACTTTGAATTATGCGGAGAGTTCTTTTGGAGAGGTACTTTGAATTATGCAGAGGTATTTTGAATTATGGAGAGTTCTTTTGGAGAGGTACTTTGAATTATGCGGAGAGGTATTTTGAATTAATGCAGAGGTATTTTGAATTACGGAGAGTTCTTTTGGAGAGGTACTTTGAATTATGCGGAGAGGTATTTTGAATTAATGCAGAGGTATTTTGAATTACGGAGAGTTCTTTTGGAGAGGTACTTTGAATTATGCAGAGAGGTATTTTTAATTGATGCATTGAGGTATTTGGAATTGCACAGTGAGAGGTATTTTGAATTACACAGAGAGTTATTTTGATTTACACAGAGAGTTATTATGGGGAAGTATTTTGAATTACACAGAGAGGTATTTTGAAAGGTATTTTGAATTACGCAGAGCAGTATTTTGAATTATGGAGAGAGGTATATTGGAGAGGTATTGCACAATGGATTCCTTCATCCTGTTACACAGCTGATAAAAAAAGTTAGAACTCGGTGGAATATCAATTTAGCAAACGAAAAAAAAACAAAGTTTGTCTTTTGTGAATCATCATCTCGAACCCTCTCCTGTTTTGCAGAGCATAAGTATAAGTTCTGCCAAAGCAGTACTATCCTTGGACAATTTTCCATCTTTTTGTTTTTTTTTGGTTTTGTTTTGTATACTGAATCGAGGCTCGTGAAAGAGCTAGCATTTACTTCACAAACAAATCAACCAGACAAACAAAATATATAAAAAGAGGGAGCGGAAGACAAGATGGGGAGAGAAGGGGAAGCACACAAACACAACATTTGAGAGCAGGGAGATGTGTGGAAGGGAGAGGGCTTGGGGGGAGGAGGTGTGGGAAGGGGGGGGGGGGGGGGGGAGGGAGAAGTATAAAACACAAGGACACCAAGGACTTCCAGGACAGAAGTTGGTATTTCAAAAAGGTGGAATTGGGGTGAAATTAGTGGGGGTAGAAAAGATCAAGGTTTTGGATGGGGGAAGATAAGAGATGGTGGTGAACAGCTGTTTTAAAGACCTGGAGGGTGGAGTGGGATTGAAGAGAGTGAGGGAGTTTGTTCCAGAGGCAGGAGAAAAGAGGAATGAAGGAGTGAAGGTGAGCAGAGAGTCTTGATTTTGGCAGTTTAACCATAAGAGGGTTGCAGACAGATCTTGTGCGACCTATAGGAATATTTGCGGGACAGAGCCCAGAGAGAGCTGGGGGGGCAAGGCCGGAGAGGAGTCGGTAGAAGACAGAAAGACCACCACCCTGCCTGCGGTGAATGAGTGAAAGGTCCTCGGAGTTAGCTTCATCGCGGGAGATTCCAATGATTCTGAATGCTTTGGTTTCAACAGCGTGAAGACGAGCTAGGTGTGAGGCAGGAGCACCAGCCCAGAGGGGAGAGCAGTATTCCATTGAGCTGCGGATGAAAGCCTTGTATGTGGTGAGGAGCTCAGGTGTGCCAAGGAAGGACTTCACACGACGGAGGATGCCCAGTCGGCGACTGGCTTTGGAGGCCAGATTTGAAATGTGGTTTTCCCAGGAAAGATCATGGCAGATAGTGAGACCCAAAAGCTTGAGTGACAGAACTTCTTGGAGAGGATTATTCAGAAAGTGGATGGGAGGGTTGTCCAGTCGGTCTTTTCGGAGAGACATCGTAAGAGTGTGAGATTTGTCAGGATTGAAAGACATGTTCCACTTGTTTGCCCCAGTCTGTGATTTTGTCCAGGTCTGCAGAGAGTGAGGAGGCTGCAGACTGCCGATCTGAGGGATGAAGAATGGAGCGACAGAGAGTAGAGTCATCAGCAAAGAGATAGAGAGGATTTTCAAGAGAGTCAGAGAGATCATTGATGAAGACCAGAAAAAGCACAGGGCCCAGAACACTGCCTTGGGGAACTCCAGCCTGAACAGGAAGAGGAGATGAGAGAAACCTATTCAGGGCCACATGTTGACTACGACTAGAGAGGAAGTCCGCCAGCCATGCGTGGAGATTTCCATGGATACCAAAAGAGGAGAGTTTGGTGAGCAGAGCGGGGTGCCAGACCGTATCGAAGGCACGTGATATGTCAAGGGAGACTGCTCTAATTTCCTGTTTGGCATTGAGAACCTCCATCCATTGTTGTGAAAGCAGAAGCAGCATGTCCAGAGTAGAGTGTCCAGGTCTGAAACCAAATTGATGATCAGAGATCAAGCCATTGGAGAAGAGGAAAGATTTCATATCTGAAGCAATGATGGATTCCATGACTTTGCTGATAATTGGGAGAAGGCTGATTGGTCTGTAGTTGCTGGGATCTGTTTTTGCACCTTTTTTGTGCAAAGCGGTGATGTTGGCACATTTCCAAGCAGATGGAAGATGACCTTGAGCAAAAGAGAGGGTGAAGAGAACAGAGAGAGGGAGTGAAAGAGCGGAAGAACAGGATTTTAGGACCCGTGGGCTGATGCCGTCAGGTCCAGTTGCAGAATCCGAGTCGAGGGTTGACAGAAACTTTTCCACCTTGTCAGGAGGAAAGGACACAGAGTCCAGGAGCAGTTGGGTACGACTGGGTACGGTGGGTACAGAGAGGGATGTGTTTGGGACACAAGATTTAGAGGCAAACACAGAGTTGAGGCATTCAGCTTTTTCACGTGCGGAGTCAGCCGTGTGGCCATTTGAGGTGAGGGAGGGGATGGATGGGGAACAAACACCAGAAACAGATTTGACCAGATGCCACCAGGATTTGGAAGAGGGAGACAGATAAGAGAGTTCGGTCCTGAGAACGGAGAGATATTGTTTCCTGGCTCTCCTGAGGGTGGACACACACTTGTTTCGGGCTTTGTGAAAGGAAATGAGATTTCCTTCCGTTGGATTTGCTTTCCAGGAGACGAAAGCAAGTTGTTTCTGGGCAATAGCCTCACCACAAGATTCCATGTACCATGGACGGGAGGAAGGGTATGACAACTGAAGACGAGATGGGATAAATCTGTGCATGAGAGAGAGCAATTTACTTTGGAAGAATTCCCAGGATGAGTTGATGTCAGAGGCAGTAGAGATGGGAGACCAGTCCAGATGATTGATGGCTGCTTGAAGACCGTGCCAGTTGGCCTGAGTGAAATGCCAGTCTCGTCGACGCTGAGGAGGCTCTCTGAGAACGGTCAGAGATATGTCCACTTTAACAAGCACATGATCAGAAGAGCCGATTGGAGCAGAAGAAGAGCAGCAGACATTTTCAGGGAAGTTAGTCATAACCAAGTGCAGAAGAGAAGATGCTCCGTTGACTGAAATCCGGGTCGGGAAATTGACAGATTGTGTCAGTCCCAGTGATTCACAGAAGTCCTTTGCTGAAGAGCCATGGCTGGTGAGAGAGGTACCCACACCCAGCCAACTGGCATGGTGACAGTTGAAATCACCACATATGAGGAAGAGAGAGTTGGGATGGGTAGATAGAAGTTGGTCCATATTCTCAGACAGCGAGATGTAGATGGAGTCATCACTGTTTGGTGGACGGTACAACACACATATGAACAAAAGGTGGGAGCGAAGGGGAAGCCGTAGCCAAAGGTATTCCTGGGGGTGAGGTGGAGAGAGGGCAGTGCAGGGCGAGTGAGGAAGAGAGTTTTTTTATAAAGATAGCAACCCCACCTCCAGGACGAGGCTCAGGTCTATCATACCGGAGGAGGGAGTAACCTGGGAGAGATACCAAGGAATCAGAGACATCATGAAGGAGGAAAGTTTCTGTTAAGCAGATCACGTCTGGTTTGTCAGAAGCAACCTGTATGGAGAGATCAGACAAGTTTGAGCGAAGGCCCCGGATGTTTGAGGTCCATACTGTTAAGGAAGAGGAAGGGGGAGCATCGGATACAGAACAGGGGGGGGGGGGGGGGGGAGCGGTAGGGTAAGAGGAGGAAGAGGTAGGGAGAGCTGTTGAAGGTGTGTTAGAGATTACAGAATAGCTTGGAGAAAGGGAAGAATGGGGCGAACAAAAGGTTTGATGGTGATTGGGTGAGGCGCAGTGAGGTGTTATTTGATGAGGGGGAAGAGTGAGGCAGAAGGTTGAGGGAGATGAAGGTGAAAGTTGGAAGGGGGAAGAAGCGGGGAGGACGCTTTGAGGAGGAGGGGTGAGAGGGGAGTCTAGGAGGGGAGGAGCGAGGGAGAGTCTCGGAGGGGAGGGGTGTGGGGGGAGATTTGAAAGGAATGGGTGATTGGGAAGATTTGGAGGGGAGGGGCAAGGGGGAAGATTTGAAAGAGATGGGTGATGGGGATGATTTGGAGGGGAGGGGCAAGGGGGAAGATTTGAAAGAGATGGGTGATGGGGATGATTTGGAGGGGAGGGGCAAGGGGGTAGATTTAGAGGGGAGAGGTGATGGGGAAGGTTTGGAGGGGAGGGGCAAGGGGGAAGATTTGAAAGGGAAGGGATGATGGGGAAGATTTGGAGGGGAGGGGCAAGGGGGAAGATTTGAAAGGGATGGGTGATGGGGAAGATTTGGAGGGGAGGGGCAAGGGGGAAAATTTGAAAGAGATGGGTGATGGGGAAGATTTGGAGGGGAGGGGCAAAGGGGTAGATTTGGAGGGGAGGGGTGATGGGGAAGTTTTGAAGGGGAGGGGTGATGGGGAAGATTTGGAGGGAAGGGGTGATGGGGAAGTTTTGGAGGGAAGGGGTGATGGGGAAGATTTGGAGGGGAGGGGTGATGGGGAAGATTTGGAGTGGAGGGGTGATGGGGAAGATTTGGAGGGGAGGGGTGAGATTGGATTTTGAAAAGTGTACGATTTATGGGAAATGAACATTTATTGCAAAATGAGTTTCTTGAGACATTCGAGTCAAAAATACGTTTGAGGACGCTGAAGGATGGGTGGAGTGCTGGAGAGTTTAGGGAATGAATGAAAGATGCACTATAAGAGATGGATTTTTTTTTTGGAATGAATAGATTTGGTGAGCAAGTCGAAAGCATCCTTTTATAGAAGAAGAAGAAAAAGGTGTTATAGAATATGACAGAATACAGTTCTTCAGGGGACAGATTAGACATTTTTTAACAACGTGATCACGTGATCACAAACAACGTGGTCGAAGAACGAATGAACAAATAAGAACAACGAATAAACGAATAAGAACAGAGAAGGAAATATTTGTTGGTTTTTTTTTTTGGGGAGATTTTAAAACGAGGAAGTATGGGGTGAAAAGACCGGGAAAACCAGAGACCAGAAAGTAATTGCAGCGCGATCGAAGAACCGCTGAGACAAGAACAAAGCCTCAAGCCAAGGTCAGACACGGTAGCCTACTACACTAGGCCTCAGAATACGCGATACGAAAGACCGACGATTCTGTACACAGTTATGAAAAACCAACACCAAGAATACTATTAAAGACACCCCAATAGGTACATACACCGAGAGAAAGATACAGTTTCGACAAAAACACAATTGTGAAAAGTTACTTAACTTCGAAAGCGTGCCGCATGGACAGCTTTGAAGAGACGAGACCTCCAATCTTGCGCATGCGCAATCTGGTTTAGGACAGGTTTAGGTTTAGGACAGGAATTGGATTTAGTTACAGGCCATGCCTTTTTCTGACTCTTTTCAAAAGACGTCATTTAACATACATCAGCAAATGCTAGCAGATAGGATATCTGGCTCAATGTTGTTCTGAAGGATAGCATACTGAGTGATTGATGCAAAGCTGTACCTGCGAAGCACAAGCATCAAGGATCACGATTTATCATTAGGTCAGGAATCGCAACCAGAATCAAAAGGCTTATACCTCTGCACTATCCTGTCGGGATGATCTTATGCATGAAGAGGATGGTATATTAAAATAAATAAATAAATTTTACTCGTTAACACTGTTACGTGTCGACTTCAGGGCACCGCAGTGAGTGCACTAGTTACCTGGAGGGTGTCACGGCAGAAAATAAATAAAGACACTGATGTGCCCTTTGTGTTTTTTTTAAGGGTTTCCCATTTCCTGGAGCCAGTCAAAATTTGTCTTTGGCAGGGGAATCATCTATTCATTATATACCCTAGCAAATCATGCCAAAGTCTAAAGAACATCACTTGTGCAGCATCAACAATATTAAATATGTTGGCTTATAAGCAGATCTTAAAACCCTCCAATTGGCAAACTAGTCTAGAAATACAAATATGTTGTCGGTCACGCAACAACATCCGGGACGAAGGCTTTCTGGTCCAAAGCACACAAATATCTTAAAGCCTAATATAGTTATAATATTATTGTTATACTTAATAATATTGCTGGTTCTTTTTTTTCATTTGCACTTTTGACATTTTGTTTTCATGGTATAAATGGGCACTGATTTTTGTTGTCAGTGCTTATACATTAAAAATAATACATAGTAGATCTATGAATTGTATGTTGATGCGACTCAGGGTGTGTTCAGATACCAAGCGGCTAGCTAGCGCTTGCCAAGCCAGCCGTTCCTTATCAACGGTTTTGAATGGAATGCTTGCTTGAATGTCTAAGCCACATGGCGAGCGTTTTACAATAAACTTGGGAACTGTACACACCTTTGGTTACCTAGTACTTCACAGATGAAAAAACAAAACCCTTTTGTTTTTTGCTTAATTGCCTCCTCTGAGTAGAAATGGTTGCTGTTTTCCGCACACTGCGAACACACTGGAAGAAAAGCATATTTGCTGCTGGTCTCACTGTCTGTGGTGTCATGTGGGCTAACCGTCGACATGAGTGAGTTTCTAGAAGCATCTTATTTCTTTCGACATTTCATTTTTACTCCATGTACATAATTCATTTGCATTATTGGCCTTGTATGTAATCCTCTCTTTTTAGTGCCAACCTTGTCAGAAGAGCAGTATGTGAAGAAGCAGCAGTAAGTAATTCATGTTGATGGTGATTATTTAAATGATTATTAAATGCCCTTTTTGGACTTGGAAAATACCACACATTATACATGGGTCAGTTTTCCAGACTTTTTCCTTGTACCCTTAACATATTGAACTGAAACTTGGTACATGGCTTTATTATGATACTGGTAAGTTACAGTCATTGCAACGTATTCTGTAGCTTTGCATACCTGAAACAATTTGTCTTACAGTATATGACTCACAATTGCCGATTGGACCAAGAGCATTCATTGAGACCATTAAGGGATATGTATTGCAAAGCAATTCTCCCTCTTGTTAAATTAATAATGTATATTGCTTGATCTGCCTATGTGTTTTCAAGCATTTACTTTATCAATACATGTGATACACGACATGCGAAATGATGTAATCTGCCCCAGAATTCTCGTTGCACGTGTGCAGAAACCCAAGGAAACGGCGGTGTTTGGGGGCAACACAAATTATATCGTGCGTGCGAGATGAGGATTGTTACCTAAAATGGCTGACAAAACTTCTAAAATAAGCTGAAAATACTTATACCTGAAAATATGCATCCAAAGAGTTGGATAACTTTCTGATCTCACACAAAAAGCTGATAGCTTGCAGCTAACTGTACTGCAAACCCCTGAGGACTTGCAGCTACCCGTACTGAAAATTTCTGAGAACATGAACAAAGAGGGTCCATAGATGCAAGGTCCATAAATGGGCACATTCTACCGAGACCTTCGTGCTTCTTAATACTAATCAGAAGGTCATGTCTGGGGCTTGTCAATGCACATGGTAAGGTTAAAATAATGTTATTTACTATTAATAACGTGTGGGAGGGGGTGGGGGAGAGGTAGATATGGGAGCTGTATGGAATGTGATGGCCATTTGCTTCCAGGGCCACAAGATAAGTTATATTAGATTTTTGCATCTATTGGTAAAAGGATAAGCGTGTGTGTGTGTGTGTGTGTGTGTGTGTGTGTGTGTGTGTGTGTGTGTGTGTGTGTGTGTGTGTGTGTGTGTGTGTGTGTGTGTGTGTGTGTGTGTGTGTGTGTGTGTGTGTGTGTGTGTGTGTGTGTGTGTGTGTGTGTTATATTCACTGCTGCCGTTCACTTGTATTCACAGGAAATGGTAAAGAGCCTGGTGTTGGCTTAACAGTGAAGGTGGCTGGTCTGAGATCTTAGGGTCCTGAGTTTGAGCCCCTGTCATGCTGTCATGAATCAGATACTGAACACTCGTAATAGGGGCTTTTCATGGATTTAAATGTCTGCCATAGGTTATAGTTTGTATTGTATGAGTATATATTGTGCATACTGTGCCTTGAAAAAGTATTCACACCCATTGACTTTTTCACATTTTGTCGTGTTGCAGCCTGAATGAAAATTTGATTAAATTGAGATTTTTTTTTTTTGGCCACTGATCTACACATAATTCCCCATAAAGCCAAAGTTGATTTTTTTGTTGTAGAATTTTTTTACAAAATAATTAAAATTGAAAAGCTGAAATGTTTTGAGTCAATAAGTATTCAACCCCTTTGCTATGACACTCCAAATTGAGCTCAGGTGCATCCAATTTTCTTTGATCATCCTTGAGAAGTCTCCACAACTTGATTGGAGTGAACCCCTGTGGCCAATTCAATTGATTGGACATGATTTAGAAAGAAACACACCTTTCTATATAAAGTCCCACAGTTGGCAGTGCATGTCAGGGCAGAAACTCTACCAGGAAGTCCAAGGAACTGTCCGTAGAACTCTGAGATGGAATTGTGAGGAGGTATAGATCTGGGGAAGTGTATAAAACAATTTCTAGAGTGTTGAAAGTTCCCAAGAGCACAATGAGCTCCATCATTACGAATTGGAAAGAATATAGAACTACCCAGACTTCCTGCAGCTGGCCATCCGACCAAACTGAGCAACCGAGCAAGAAGGACCTTGGTCAGGGAGGTGACCAAGATCCCAATGACCACTCTGACAGAACTACGGAGTTCCTTAGCTGAGATGGGAAAACCTGACGGAAAGGCAACAGCCATTGCAGCACTTTCCAAATTTATGCTTCATAGGACTGGCAGAAGGAAGCTACTCCTGAGAAAAAGGCACATGACAGCACGCCTGGAGTTTGAAAAAATGCACGTCAAAAGACTGAGCATGAGGCAAAAGATTCTGTGGTCTGATGAGATGAGAATTCAACTCTTTGGCCTGAATGCAAAGCGCTATAGCTGGAGGAAACCGAGCACAGCTCATCACCCATTTAACACCATCACTACCATGAAGCATGGTGGTGGCAGCATCAAGGTATGGGAATGCTTTTCAGCGGCAGGGCCTGGGAGACTTGTGAAGACAGAGGGAGCAATGAATGGAGACAAATGCGAGGAGAACCTGCTTCATAATGCAAAATACCTTGGACTTGGGCAATCATTTATGTTCCAGCAGGACAATGACGCCAATTATACAGCCAAAGCAACACTGGAATGGCTTCGGAACAAGAACGTGAATGTCCTTGAGTGGCCCAGCTAAAGCCCAGACTTGAATCCCATTGAGAATCTGTGGAAAGACCTGAAGATTGCTGTTCACCGACGCTCCCCATTCAACTTGACAGAGTTTGAGCAAATCTGCAAGGAAGAATAGGAGAAACTCCCCACATCCAGATGTGCAAAGCTGATACAGACATTACCAAGAACACTCAAAGCTGTAATCACTGCCAAAGGTGCTTCTACAAAGTATTGACTCAGGGGATTGAATACTTATGTAAATTAGATATTTATGTATTTCATTTTAAATTAATTTGTAAAAATTTCTAAAACAAAAATTCCACTTTGACATTATATGGTATTTTGTATAGATCAGGGACAAAAATATCTCAATTTAATCCATTTTAAATTCAGGCTATAACAACAAAATGTGAAAAAGTCAAGGGGTGTGAATACTTTCTGAAGGCACTGTAAGTGTCTGAAGCTGTGTTTGAAGCCCCTTGATCAACCTGCCCTCTCACCTATTGTTTCTGCACAGAAATACGGGCGACAAACTTTGGGTGTCAACGAGAGACCAAAACGTGTTACTGTGTTCCTAAATGCAACTGCAGGAAAGGGGTATGAATATCAGTACCTATATTTAAATTGAATTTGTGAGCCTATGTATCATATTTAAGAACTGTTTGTAGCTCACATGCAAAATGAAATTGTTACAATTGAAAGATATCTGTAATAATTTTTGTTATTTGATTTTTGCTTTATTCTGTCATTGGTTGTGGTTCTTATACCGTATAGTATAAAATCCATCAGGTACAGTGACTCAAATTTATAGTACCTTATTTTTTTACATCCTTACGATACTAGAATCTTGTACATCTTCTGCATTAAAAAGTCATGCTGAGAGCTCCTTACGACTAGGGTTCAGGTGCCGGGTACTTCCCAAACAACCAAGTACTCACAGCTACCTCCTCTACCAAAGGTGGATGGAGATTATGTTTTGATGTTTGTCTATTTGTCTGTCTGTGAGTAGGAGGATATCCCAAAATGATATGTGCACATTTGGAAAAAACTTGGTGAACAGGTTTGGTGTGTTAAGAAAGAATTGATTCAATTTTGGTGAAGATTTGGATCCGATATTATTTTATATTTTATAAGAGATTCTTCACCATAGCTTCTCCATAGCGGGAGCGGGCTAACCCCCGCTCTAGCAGGGAAAAATGGCCTTAAAACGATCATTCATTCATTCATTCTTCACCATGAAGAAATGGGGTCAAAAACGGTATATAACATGATATTTCAAGTTGTGAATGGATTTTGACCAAATTAGGTGGATGAGTAGTTTGGTGACGGACGAATCAATTAGATTTTGGTTCAGGCCCGGATTCAGATTCGGCCTATCAGTGGGATATATATATATATATATGAATGAATGATCGTTTTAAGGCCATTTTCCCCCGCTAGAGTGGGGGTTGGCCTTGCGGGTCCCATGACCTCATGGGGCCCTGTTTGAGGCAATGTTTTTATGGCCGGATGCCCTTCCTGACGCCAACCCTGAGTCGCCTCTTACATGTACAGGGATATGGTGTACCTATTCTAAATCGGGGTACACACTGGATCATTCATCCCAGCAAGCTGGTACTCAATTTGCCGACCTCGGAAGGATGACAGGCTGAGTCAACCGCCCTGGTGTTAATTTAGCGATCGACCGGGATTCGAACCCAGGATCCGAGGATCCCAAGCCAGCGCCCTAACCGCTAAGCCAACACCACACCAGTGGGATACAAAACGTAAACTGTTCAAGCTGGCGGAGGTATGCACTCCACCGAGTGCCGTTCTATTTAGAACATTAATTTGGGGAGACATCATGCAGCTAACATTGCCTAATGATATCATTGTTTTTAATTGATTGTGCACACGTATGTCCTGGTAAATGTTACTCACAACATGACTTGCTGGTGGAGAGATTTTATATGGTATCCATATTTTGAACAGTAAAACATGTCCCACATGATTGGTGATGACCTGATTAGGAAAGAAATGTAGTCATGGCAAATTGGCATTGTATCAGGCACTTGTTGATCTCACAATATGACTGCCGTTTTGAGGATCCATAAAGCAATGATGCTTAGCCTGTGATGTCTCGTTGAGATATCATAAATTGTTGATCTGTATTTGGTTTCAAGCCATCTTCTGATTGGTTAATTTAGATTGTGTGTACCTGTGCAATTATACTCTCCCCCTCCCTCCAACACCCCCTAATTCCCCTTCACACACTCATCCTGTCACTTGTAATAAGAATGGACTAAAATACCACTAAACTAACAAAATTAAGGTTGTATTAGGGGCCAAAACCATACTAAGAATGCAACATTTTGGCCATTTAAAAAAGAAAAAAAAGAAACACCTTTCAATTATCTTTAAAATGCCAAGGTTGTCAATAACTTTTTCAATTGAAGACAAGTTTGTCTAAGAATACCTCCTCTATCATGTTTCATTCGAATAACATCTTACACACACCTTGTCAGAACTAGGTTATGTTAAAAACATATATGGCTTTTGAGGCAGAGCTATGTGATACAGTATATTGTTCCATAATAAATACCTTTGAGGATGTTGAATGGCTATCATTGTAATCTGTGTGTACTGTATATTAAACGAGCTAACAAGTAGTCAGGGCCCTTCGGCATATTTTGGGGCCGTTTGGTTCAAATTCTTCCAAAAGCACCAAATTTGGCCCAGATGTTGCCCATGCCATACTCTTTCGATTTTTGACGGGCGCCAAGACGGGCGCCCCCCCCCCCCCGGGGGGCCCATATTGGCGAAATACTAAATGGCCGCCACCCGGATTAGAGGAAAATCAGTTAAATAACCAAAAGGGTTGGAATCATGTATGATACCACTTTTCAGGGGTTTTCGAGGTCGAGGAATCCAATTATGATGTTATTTTGATGATTTGAGGTCAAGGTCAACCCTCAAGGTCATCTTAAAGGTCATTTTTGAGTCAAACATGTCGGTTTTTGAGTTTTTTGTCAAGATTTACGCGAGGTTCACCATTTTATGTTTCTGGGTTGGGTAATCGAACTCTGACCTTATTTTTGACAATTAGAGGAAATATTTACATGTCTATTTCCTAATTTTCAGGCATATGCAGTTCATCAGTCTAATTACAAAGGTATAGATTTTGATGTTTTATGAACTGTATGCCATATCCTTGTGTTTAATTTTTGTGCGATCATGATCCGGGTTCATGTATACATGATTGTATACATGTCATAAATATGACGTCATAGGTCATGTGACCTGGCGGCCATATTGGATTTTATGAAAACCTTAAAAATGGATCCCTGCCTTCATTTTTCGATCGATTCATTTTGAACTTTGACCACTTATAGTTCGCCATGTGATTGGATGCATATCCTAATTATGACGTCATAGGTCAGGTGACATGGCGGGATGGACCGGTATGGTCCCCGGATCATACCGCCCTTGGCGCCCGTCAAAAATCGAAAGAGTATGGCATGGGCAACATCTGCGCCAAATTTGATGCTTTTGGAAGAATTTGAACCAAAATATCCCTAAGGGCCCTGACTAAAGCTAGAATCAGCACACAATATTGAGGTGTGTGTGTGTGTGTGTGTGTGTGTGTGTGTGTGTGTGTGTGTGTGTGTGTGTGTGTGTGTGTGTGTGTGTGTGTGTGTGTGTGTGTGTACAGTAATTCTATTATCCAATAGTGTATCTAATCATTTAATTAACATTTAAATTAAATGATGATGATGTTTGCACAGGAAAGCAAAGAACTTGTTTGAGCAGAATGCTGAGCCTGTGCTACATTTGGCTGGCTTTGAGGTCACTGTTGTGAAGGTACAAATGGAAGTTATTTTGTTGGTTCGTATTTATAGTAAAATATATGCTTAATTGTCATTTTTGGGATCATCTCTGTTGTCACTTTCGCGAAAATACTGCAACGGTTGTGAGCCCCGAGAAGGACGGTTGTGATCTGTAAACAGTAAAACAACCAGGTGGAATAATTGCATTTATTTCCAACGTCCTTTGATAAATGTGAGCTTCATATAAATAAGTAGAATGCCTTGCTTTGTGGAATGTTTTTAATTTTCAAGTGTTCTATCTTACAAACTGTCCACATCAATTATCTTTGTCCACCTGAACCTGATGCTTGATAATACAATAGTGGTTTTGTATTTGAAAGTGTAGTTATTTAATTTTTTCTACATCGTATAAATGTGCAAAAATGGGATTGACTCGTACCACTTATTTCACTTTGACTGGTTATCTTATTTGTTTTCTGCAGACAGACCATGAAGGGCAAGCTAAGGAACTTATTGGGGCACTAGATAATGTGGACATGATTGTTGTGGCCGGTGGCGATGGGACATTGCTGGAGGTCAGATCTGCCCTTTTTTGTTCTCCCACTCCACCCAACACTTTTCTGTTTAACTTTATTTAACTTATCGATCGAATATATGTTGTATGCAGTAAAACACGAAGTGATGCATATCATAAATATGTACATGGGTACTGGGTAGGGATAGATGAACATTTTTGGGATAGTAATTCTTGGATTAACTTGGACATGCAATTACTGGCCTGTTCCTTTTTATCATTTATATCCTTAGTGATGATTGCTGATTGGAATTTTGAATTTGCTGTCAAGTAGCTATTTATTTATATTGTCAATACTGTGCAACTTTGAATTAATGTGAAGTTCACAATGTTTTCAATTGGCCTCAGGTTGTCACTGGAATGCTCAGGAGGGAAGATCAGGTAATACTGTTTTGCTTATTGTTTTACTGGCCATGTTGGGCTGATAAAATTGTCACGAGTGTATCAAATAATCAATGAGCAGTGGGATGTAACCAAACCTGAAAGTTTCATGAAAGGATGATGTCAGTGGCTGGTGGAGCTGCTGAACCTTGCCTCCGACAGGTGTATGTAATCCTGCTTATCTTGCCAGGCAAGCTTCAGCAAAATACCCATCGGGATCATTCCACTCGGGAAGAGCAACACGCTAAGTAAAGTAATCTTCCCGGACTTTGAAGACCACGTGCGGTAAGTTTTTGCCAACTTCTGCGTGCACACACACACACACACACACACACACACACACACACACACACACACACACACGCACACACACACACACACACTTCTTCTTTTAATAGTAATTGAAGATGTTTCCGGGATGAATGATATCCAGCCAGGGCCAAAGACGAAAATAAAATATAAGGCAAAATGTGAACAGATATGCAACAACTGAGAGAATAATAAAAGCACTGAAAATTTCAAAAAAAGACTTGGACAGACTGGGCATAGACAAAGAAGGCTCCTTAGAATGGCTAAGAAGAGATCATCTCCACTGGGATGGAGAACAAATCATTAATCAATGCCCAAGATCAAGGTCACTATACCAATGGCTTTAAGAAAATGGTGGGACTCAGCGAATCGTTTAAGGGTGTAGTACTGGTGAACAGGTGATTTATTTTTGATTTTTTTTTTTTTTTTTTTTTTAGCTGAACAGTTTCCTTATAGTCTTATAAACAAGAATCATGCTATTAGAGGTCATAGAAGTACCCCTAAATATTGAAAAATTCACATTTTCTAACATCATACATGCCCCTCAATAACCGGAAGTAGAATTCTTTGTTATAACTTTAATTTGCATCATTCTTTTGGGCTGAAATTTGGACAGGATATTCAGAATATCACTTCCTTTAAAATGATGAAGGCTTTTGTTTATAGGAGTAGCCATTGTGAATTTATTGAAGGACAACCAAGTTTTATCTGGTAATTGGCATAATTAGCTAATTAGTGAACATTTGACATAATTTCACAAAATCCTCTCATCAGGTAGTAGAGTAAGTAACACATGTATAATACATGTACCAAGTTTTGTGTGAAAAGAATGTTAGGTGACATAGAAGATAGAAGTAGAAATGTGTTCTTTGTTTTTCCTTGTTTTTTATTGACGGTCTAATTTATGCAAATTATATGCATGTAATATGACAAAGAAGCGTTGAAACTGGTCTGAGTTAAAGCCAAGATTATATCTTTCAAGAAAAACTGAAAATTAGATATTAACTTGACTTTGTTTTTGTGTAAAGGCCTCTCAAAGGTACCTATGTAGTTTTCTCAATTTTTCACCAGTACTACACCCTTAAGTGTAGATTTTGCAAGGTAGAAACAAAAAGCACGAGTCACCTCCTATTGGTATGTAAAAAAAAAAACTCATGTCAGAACAGATGCACACACAAAGGCACAACAAAATATGCAGAGTAATCCATTGGCACATCTGCAAAAAAAAATTAATATCCCATTCCCAGAAAAGTCATGGAAACATGAACCAAACACGATAATTGAAAACAAGGAGGTAATGCTCACATACATCCTGATAATCCCATCGAGCGTGAACATAAAAAAACAATGCATTGCGGCCAGATGTAGTACTCTGATACAAAAAGGAAAAGAAGGCATTACTAATTAAGGTGTCAGTACACAGTGGTTTTGGCCTAAACAACATAGGAATCAAGAAAATGACGAAAATACCAAGTTAATTGGAGCACCAGGAATGATAAAAAAAACCTCACGAAGATCCTACAAACCATCCTTGGGAATATTACCACACCTGAACTACAATTGGATTGGAATCACTAATAATGGAATCACTGATCTAAATATAACTGGATTACTGGTTTGTTGAAAAAACTGAAGTCACCGGCCATAATCTTGGTACTCACCACAGCAACAAAAATCCCTATTAAAAAAAAAAACCCAGCTTATTTAAAAACCTGCTAATCTGTGATTTTCCCCCCATGTTGTTTACTATTGAACTTTTGGTCAGTAGTAAGTCCCAATATGGCGGCCGCATGGCCTTATCAGCAAACGCCCTGAAGGAGCTGCGCTCCAACGCGAGTCGAAAGAATTGACGCGACCAAAGACGGAATTCGTCCGAGTTGCTTTATTGAAACAAAACAGCTCAGGTATTCTGAAAAGCCCGTTTATCGGGCAGCAATATATATACACATTTATGCCCGGGCGTTCGCCCGGGAAAACCGAGACCGGGCATGCCCGGGTGTCAAGGGCGAGTCCTGGAAAGGCGAGTCTGGACATGCCCGGGCGTCCTGGACACGGCCTGGCAAGTTGAGGCGGGGCGTGCCCGAGCGCTCTGGGCGAGCCCTGGAAAGGCGAGAGCGGGCATGCCCGGGCGCTCTGGGCGAGCCCTGGAAAGGCGAGAGCGGGCATGCCCGGGAAAGACGAGACCGGGCGTGCCCGGGAGGTTCGGGCGTGCCCGGGAACAGCGAGTCCGGGCATGCCCAGGAGAGGCGCGTCTGGGCCCGCCCGGACGAGCCCGGCATGGCTATCGCGCCCTGGCCGCGTCCTGGCAGGTGCGAGGCGATTGTGTACATTCAGCGGGAACCGCTACACACGCCCCTCCAGAATCGACCTGCCACCGGCAGGGTCAATTTAAGGGGGGTCCGGATGACCCGGCCGAAGCGACCCCTGGAGGGTCGTGGGGGGGGGGGGGGGGTGGTGGTGGGTGGTCGAGCGGGGGGAACTGTAGACGGGGGGCGGCCTCGCCGCGGAGGAAGGGCCAACCGTGGTGGTCGGTCGACGTCCACGTGCGCCGGTTTGAGGCAGTCCACAGAGATCCGGTCCGACCGGCCGCCGACGTCGACGACGAAGGACTTGTCGCCCCGTCGCAGGACCCGGAAGGGCCCGTCGTACGGCGGCCGGAGTGGCCCCCGGTGCGCGTCATGACGCACAAAGACGTACTCCGCTGTGCGAAGCGCTGTGGGGACGTAGGACTGGGGGCCACCGTGGTGGGACGTTGGCACGGGGGCAAATCGGCGGGCGGCCTCCTGGAGGTCCGAGCGCTGGTGTGCGGCGGACCAGGGACTGGTAGCGTCGGGCACGAACTCGCCCGGGACGCGGAGCGGCTGGCCGTAGACGAGCTCGGCGGCGGACGCCCGGAGGTCCTCTTTGGGGGCCGTGCGGAGGCCCAAAAGGACCCACGGCAGCCGGTCGGTCCAACCGTCGTCCTGAAGGCCGGCCATGAGTGCGGCCTTCATGGAGCGGTAAAACCGCTCGCACAACCCGTTGGCTTGGGGGTGGTAGGCCATGGTGCGGTGCAGCGTGACCCCCAACGAGCGGGCGACCGCGCCCCAAAGTTCGGACGTGAACTGTGGGCCGCGGTCGGACGAGATGTCCGCCGGTGCGCCGAAGCGCGCGACCCAGGTGGCGATGAACGCCTGCGCCACGTCGGCGGTGGTGGTGGAGGTGAGGGGCACGGCCTCCGGCCACCTGGTGGTCCTGTCCACCATGGTGAGCAGGTGGGTGAACCCCCGCGATGGGGGCAGGGGACCCACCAGGTCCACGTGGACGTGGTCGAAACGCCGTGCAGGCACGGTGAAAGGTGCTAGCGGGGCCTGGGTGTGGCGGTGGACCTTGGCCCGCTGGCAGGCCGTGCAGGCATTGGCCCAGTCGCGGACGTTCCGTCGAAGGCCGTGCCAGACGAAACGCGCCGACACCAACTTCTGAGAAGCTTTCCGGCCCGGGTGAGAAAGGCCGTGGATGGAGGCGAAGATGCGGAGCTGCCAGGAAACGGGCACGATGGGGCGAGGCTGGCCCTGGGAGACGTCGCAGAGCAGGACGGTGCCCGCGAAGGGGATGTCGGCCAGGCGGAGGTCCGTGTCCGCTGCCCGGAGGGCCTGCACCGAGGTGTCGGTGGTCTGGTCGGCCACCATGAGCGCGAAGTCCACGCCGAGGTGGACCGCGTTCGCGCTGGCCCGAGAAAGACAGTCGGCCACGGCGTTGTCTTTGCCGGCGACATGCCGGATGTCCGTGGTGAATTCCGACACGGCGGAGAGGTGGCGCTGCTGGCGGGCCGACCACGGCTCCGTGACTTTGGCCATTGCGTAGACCAACGGCTTGTGGTCGACGAAAGCCGTGAACGGGCGGCCCTCCAGGAGGTGTCGGAAATGGCGAACGGCCAGGAATAGACCGAGCAGCTCGCGGTCGAACGTGCTGTATTTTAACTCGTTCGGCCGGAGCTGCCGGCTGAAAAAAGCGAGTGGCTGCCAAACCCCGTCCACCCATTGTTCATGGACGGCGCCCACCGCGTAGTTGGAGGCGTCCGTAGTGAGGGCGATGGGCGCGTTGAGCACCGGGTGAGCCAGCAGCGTTGCGTCGGCGAGGGCCCGTTTTGCGCTCGCGAAGGCCGTGTCCATGGCCGCGGACCAAACGATGTCATGCTTGGCCGGCTTGCCCCGGAGGGCCTCATAAAGGGGCCACATGAGCTGAGCAGCGCGGGGCACGAATCGGTGATAAAAATTCACCATGCCGAGGAACTCTTGTAGGGCCTTGATGGAACGGGGATGCGGGAACGTGGTGATGGCCTCGACCTTGGTCGGCAGCGGCACGGCCCCGGTCTTGGTGATGCGGTGGCCCAAAAAGTCAACGGTCGTCGTGCCGAAGTGCCATTTGGCCGGGTTGACAATTAAGCCGTGCTCGCTGAGGCGACCGAACAGTGTTCGGAGGTGGAGGAGGTGCTCGGCGTGGGACGTGCTGGCGACGAGGATGTCGTCCAGATAGACGAAAAGAAATGGCAGGTCGCGCAGCACGCCGTCCATTAAGCGCTGGAACGCCTGGGCCGCGTTCTTGAGGTCAAACGGCATCCTCAAAAATTCGAACAGGCCGAACGGCGTGATGATGGCCGTCTTCGGGACGTCGGCCGCCCAGACAGGTACCTGGTGGTATCCCCGTATCAGGTCAATTTTGGAAAATATGACCCGTCCCGCCAAACTGGCGGAAAAGTCCTGGATGTGTGGGATTGGGTACCTGTCGGGGGTGGTAGCATCGTTGAGGCGGCGGTAGTCGCCACACGGGCGCCATCCGCCCCCCGGCTTTGGCACGATGTGCAGTGGTGAGGCCCACGCGCTATTGGAGCGCCGCACGATGCCGAGGTGCTCCAACGCGTCGAACTCGGCCTTTGCCACGGCGAGCTTGGCCGGGTCGAGGCGACGGGCCCTGGCGTAGACCGGCGGGCCCGCAGTGGGTATGTGGTGCTCGATCCCATGCCGCACTGCGACGGCCGAAAACGTCGGTCACGTGAGGGCCGGGAATTCCGCGAGCAGGTGAGCGAACTCGTTCGCCGTCGGGAGGGCGCACGCCAGTTCGGTCGGCGCGGAGCTGCTCATCGTGCATGCCAGGGAGCTGAAGGTCTCGGCGTTGACAAGGCGACGACGTTTGACGTCGACCAGCAGCCCGTGCGCGCAGAGGAAGTTGGCGCCCAGCAAAGCCATGGGGACGCAGGCGGTCACAAAGGTCCACTGAAAGCGCTGGCTGCCGAAGCAGAGGGTGACGTCGCGCGGGCCGAAAGTGCGTATGGCCGAGCCATTAGCAGCGACCAAAGAGGGGCCACAAACGGCGTCCCGCCTGTCCTGCTCGGAGGCGGGTATGACGCTCAGTTGGGCGCCGGTGTCACAAAGGAAACGCCGCCCGGACGCTTTGTCCCGAATAAAAAGCAAGTTGCCCGAGTGGCCGGCGCTCATGGCTGGGAATGAACGCCGGCCCGGCCGTTTCCCGACTTGCCGAAAGTGCACGGGGGTCGGCACGTCCGAGCCTTGTGTCCGAACCTGGCGTGGTAATAACACCACGCCTGGTCAGGTGGAGGCCCCGGCCGTCGTGTCGGAAGCGGTCGGCGCGGCGTGGCGGCCGCCAGTTGCACCGGCAGTTCGGCTTCCAACCGCGCAGGGCGCTCGGGTGTCGTGGGCGTCGCCTCGGACGGCAGCAGGCTCCAGGTAGCCGCGCCGATGTGTTGGCCCGCCGAGGAGATCTTATCGGCTTCCCTGGCGAGGGCGCGGGGATCGGTGATCGATGCGCCAGCCAGGGCGAGGCGTACCGGGTGAGGCAGCTGGCGAAGGAACAGCTCGCGGAACAGAAAATCCGGAGAGTGCTCACCGAGCAACGAGAGCATATAGTCCATGCGCTCGGACGGGCGCGTGTCGCCGAGCTCGGGCAGGTCGAGCAGGCGCCGTGCGCGTGCCGCCGGTGAGAGGGCGAAAGCGTCGAGGAGGACCGTCTTCAGCGCGTCATACTTGTCGGCAGCCGGCGGGTGCTCGAGGAGGATCAGGGCGCGGGCCGCGGTGGCGGAACCGAGCGCTGCCACGACGTGGTGGAAGCGGGTGTCGTCCGCGGTGATGCCTCGCAGGGCGAACTGGGAGTCCGCCTGGGCGAACCAATCAGCCGCGTGAGCCTCCCAGAAGGTAGGCAGTTTAAGAGTCACTGCCGTGTCCATGTCGGTAGGTCACCAGTGAAGGAGCTGCACTCCAACGCGAGTCGAAAGAATTGACGCGACCAAAGACGGAATTCGTCCGTTGCTTTATTGAAACAAAACAGCTCAGGTATTCTGAAAAGCCCGTTTATCGGGCAACAATATATATACACATTTATGCACGGGCGTTTGCCCGGGAAAACCGAGACCGGGCATGCCCGGGTGTCAAGGGCGAGTCCTGGAAAGGCGAGTCGACATGCCCGGGCGTCCTGGACGCGGCCTGGCAAGTCGAGGCTGGGCATGCCCAAGCGCTCTGGGCGAGCCCTGGAAAGGCGAGAGTGGCATGCCCGGACGCTCTGGGCGAGCCCTGGAAAGGCGAGTCTGGACATGCCCGGGCGTCCTGGACGCGGCCTGGCAAGTCGAGGCTGGGCGTGCCCGGGCGCTCTGGGCGAGCCCTGGAAAGGCGAGAGCGGGCATGCCCGGGAAAGACGAGACCGGGCGTGCCCGGGAGGTTCGGGCGTGCCCGGAAACAGCGAGTCCGGGCATGCCCAGGAGAGGCGCGTCTGGGCCCGTCCGGACGAGCCCGGCAAGGCGATCGCGCCCTGGCCGCGTCCTGGCAGGTGCGAGGCGATTGTGTACATTCAGCGGGAGCCGCTACAGCCCTCTCATTGGGTGGTAGTTCCTTCATATTAAAGAGCTCAGTGAATGGAATACACACCAGCACTTGCAGGGGTGTGCTCAGTTACCAAATTTCTTGTAGAGCGCTCACCGAGTGGCTTTACCACTCAAGCAAGCACTCCAACGAAACTGTTGATGAGCAACGGCTGACTTGGCAAGCGATAGCAAGCTGCTTGGTAACTGAACATAACCCCAGGTGGGTTAGACAGACGGAGGACCCTTTTCTAGTTCTGCCGCTTGTATAACGAAAAAGTTAATTTTGGGTGATTTTCAACCCTTTTTGCCTTTTGTTACCTCCACCACCGAAGGTGGATGGAGGTTATGTTTTAGCCCCTGTCTGTCTGTCTGTTTGCTTGTTTGTCTGTGAACAAGATATCTCAAAAAGTTGTGGATGGATTTGGACGAAACTTGGTGGAGAGGTTGGGTGTGTGACAAGGAAGAGTTGATTCAATTTTGGTGCAGATTGGAATCCGGATCCGGATCAGAGAATTTTTTAAATTATTCGACACCATTGAGTGATTCGGCTAAAACCGATATATAGCACGATATCTCAAAAAGTTATGGACGGATTTGGACGAAACCTGGTGGACAGGTTGGGTGTGTGACAAGGACGAATCATTTCGATTTTGGTGAAGATCTGGATATGGATTCGGATACGAGGATTATTTAATTTTTTAAAAGTGATTCTTCACCATTGAGAGAACGAGCAGAAAGCGATATATAACATGATATTTAAAAACGTTGTGGATGAGTTATGATTGAAGTTGGTGGACGAGTTGGTTTGGTGACAAGAACAAGCTGATTAGATTTTGGTTCAGGTCCGAATCTAGATCTGGCCTATCAGTGGGATACAAAACATAAATTGTTCAGCCTGGCGGAGGTATGTGCTCTACCGAGTGCCGTTCTAGTTGAGCTATGTTTGCTTTTCAACACCGCTGGTGTAGTTTTGTTTCATCCTTGGGACAGGTGCTCTGATTTGAAAAACCACAATGTTCCACTGTGTGCATGGGTTAGTCCATTTACGAATGAGGGGTTGTTTTGTGATCATACAATACATTGTAGTGTGGACCTGCTAAACAATAGCGATAAGTATTAACATTAGCAATTATACGAATTTTATTGTCGTCATTGGTGCATTTGTATACATTAAACGAAGTTATTATTCCATGAGCCTTCTCTACTAACCTCACCCCCTCATTTTGTAAAAGTCACTCTCAGTCACTATCCCAGTTAAACATCAGGGGAAAACATTTTTTACATCAATTCATTACCGATACGTGACAGTGCTTTCTTTCCTTGAGATGCAGCATTCCCTTTGCTCTGTGTTTATCACCACTCACAAGTTGATACCCACCCTCGGTCTCATCTCGAAAGTTTGTAAACCATGATCAGCCATGTGGTGCCTCATGAAATTGCATGGGTTGCATTACCTCCTCACACTGCCTTTGCCCGAGACCCACATTGATTCCGGGGCCCCTGGGCATCGGTCCTTCGTGCCCGTGCATTAATCCACCATTGGGAAGCAAAGCAAGAAAGCAACATTTGCAGGGAATGAAAATAAAATGGGAGATAAGGAAGGGAAGGGAGTTCAGGTCTGTTTGAAGAGGACCGCTGGCGGTTTCATCCACGCTGGTGTGAGCGGACCTTGGTAGGAAAAAAAAAGAAGAAGGTGAATCGACCAGTCATCGCACTCTGCATCATCCAGACATGTCATCTTGAGTGCGCTTCTTAACTCACACCTTCTTCCGTCCCCTCACTCTTAAGGACACGCTTTAAAGCAGGCCGACACTCACTAAGCAACATAGCTCCAGTCGCTGAGGCATCGCTGGCCTCCCTTCATCCTCAGAACACTACAACTCGCATCGTCTTCCTCTCTCTCTCTCCTTTTTCCAACGAAGCTTTATGATGTGGTTGAGTCCTATATACAAAGCTTTTCAAGCTTAGGCCGTTCACTACGCAGCACGGAACATTTCCACAGAGAGAAATAATTGTCTGCCTTATTTTTTCTCTCTTTTCTCTCTCTCTCTCTCTCTCCTCCTTCCAGATGGAAAGAAAAAAGTTGAGTCCTTCGCACAGTCGCGGTTGGGCACACCACCATGAATGAAAAATTTAAATGCCACGAGGAGTCAAGGGAGTGGAGGGGGCGATTGGGGGGGGGGGGTGAAGGGTGGACTTTAAACAAAATAAAATAAAAAGGAAAAATATATACAAAAACGTCCTATTTCTGATCCCACAGCTTTCCCGGAATTTCTTATGTAATGCACCTTCAGCATCACAAATCGTCATCCATGCTTTGTAAACTATGGACACCTCCCCACACTCCCGCAACTGTAACACTGTATGTATATTGTTGCGGTTTTTCGAAGCCCGTTCCAGTTACAAAGGGGAGATTAAGCACCTTTTTCTCTCTGGGTCTTCGAAACCGCGAGACTGAGTCGCCACTTCCAGGCAGACGTGGAAAAGGGTTTCGGGACAATTTCACGCGTACCTTGAGTACCCACGCTGCAGCGGAAGCGGGGATCGAGTCTCGCACGAACCACGCGTAATTGAGTACACCCGAGCGGAATGCGTACCACGTGACTCGTGCTATTACCTTTCTATCGAACCCGATCAGAGCGATCTAATTCGTACCATGCGAGGTCAATGATGGAAAACACAAGACGGTCGAATCAGAAGGAAGAACAGATTTATTTACACTATTTACAATGATTTGGTAGAAGAAGGGACACAGGGCAGAACTTAAGCAGTCTTAACTTATTTCCCAGACACGGGCCCGATCACTCACACGGGGAAATGGAAGGAGAATGTTCGCGTGCCGAACGCGCCTGCTTCGGTCGCTCCAGGAACAGCTCACCCGGCGTGGCCCTCTGGCGGTCACAGCACGTATCCCGGCGAATGCAGGCAGGCGGGCAAATCCTCGCAGCGCGTATATCGGCAAAGGCAGGCAGGAGGAAATACGCGCGTCTGTGGCCCGGTGCGGGTTGTCTTTACAGCGCGATTAATACTGCGCAAAGCGCGGGGAGCAGGGCAAGTTCATGTACAACGGGGTTATGCTCAACTCAACTGAACTGCCGTATTCTCACAACTCCGATCTCGTAACTGGTCTGACTTGCCCTGCGCTCATCTCATAACTGAGAACTGAGGTGGGGGGCTCTGGGCAAAGGGTTATATCGCCCCGCCCTAGCCCGACTCGAACGTTCCAAACCCCGCCTTTTGCCGCAGTGGTAAGTCACTCCCCTCGAGCTCGAGGGGCTTACTGCTTACCGTTGGCGGCTCGCGCTTACCGTTGGCTCCTCCTCCACCTTCCTTCAGCCTCGGTCGACTTGTTCAGGCCTGCCTCGTGGTATTTCGGAGCCAAAAACCACCCAAAGCGCCATAAGGACACCTAATTCTCATTATCCTACTCAACGCAAAACTAAACACAGGAAAGGTCTACACTTACATTCACTAAGAAATAACTGAGCTTAAGCGAGGCTACATGTTGTAGTGTAATTAACTAGGAGGGGAAATTAACCTTTATTATAAAACCACAAAACTGCAACAATATATATTGTCACGGAACCCACCGTCAGCCTCAGATCCCTTCTCGAGGGGGGATTAGTCCCCTCGTTTATAACTGACCGACGTGGTCCCTGACGCGGTACAGCCACCTCCGGAAAGGTAGGTGCACAGCCCCGTTCGTACCGCGGACAGATGTTAATTGCCGAGCGGTTTTAAGCAACCGCGGCACGAACTGTTAACAATGACTAGACCCGATTCTTACCGTTGGCCAAAATCGTGCCACAGGTGTCCAATGAGGGAAATGACAAAGACGACACGGATGTGAAGAAGAGGAAGACGAAGGCAAAAGGTTGGAAATACTACTATTATTTATTACTACTATTTACACAATCAAAATAACCAAGGAGAAAGAAGGATAATAAAATAAAAACGGAAGAAGAAGAAGCGGACACAGTGCACCTTAGCTTACCTATAAACAGTCTTACTTAACCCAGGACAGAACAAACAAAACAAACTCACATACACAAGAGGATGGAAGGACAGGAATCGTTTGGAGGGATGAGCAGGTGGAATCACAGGGCACAGCGAGCAGGTCCACTCCGGGCGGGAAGCGAGGAGCTGGCAGCTTCTTGTATTCGGCTTTACACCGCACACCGGCAGCTTCACGCGGCTGGTTGAAACGGGGCTGGTTGAAGCGGCTCTCACCAACAACCAACTCCTCACCACCAACAACCAACTCCTCAACTCTCTGCAGAACTTTGCTGGGTCACGCATCTGCCGTATCTCTGACGCAACTCAACTTGTCAAAAGGCTTTCCGTATCTCTTCTTTCAGCCACCAACAACCAACTCCTGACCACCAACCACCAACTCCTGACCACCAACAACCAACTCTCAACTACTGTTCTGACGCATGCGCACCCGTTTTATAGCGCGCCTCGACCTCTTTCCGCGAGCTCTCTGGGCACGCCTACCGGGTCGCTACTGCAGTGCCGGTTGGCTCGCACGGCCTCTTTTGGCTCCGCCCTTGATGACGAGGGGTGGCCAACGCCCTGGATTCGGCGGCTCCTCCCCCTTCTTCTCCGAGCCCACCTCTTGGCTAATGGAGTCGCGGTGAAAACCACCCAGCAGCTGCGGCGAAAACCCAAGCCCGAAGAAACAGCGGACTGCAGCAAACCGCGCAGAGGAATTTGGTAATGCGGCTGACAAAAGGGGAATCCCATGGAGGTTCTGGGGAAATTGAAAGGGGATCCTACCTTGTTTGAATTCGATGCAATGCAGTGTTAACTAGTTGGAAACAGAGCCTTAACCTAATACACAGAATAAGGAAATAACTACCAACAAGGAGGAAATCTATGATTTGGCTACGTGATGGTATATGACCTAACTAAGGGACGCGCTTTGACCTTTATACACAACAACTGGAGGAAGGAGGGTGACATTTTACCACAATAAAAAAACACAATTCTCATATCCACAACAATATATATACAGACGTGGCATTTAATATGGAATATTTTTTTTATTCTTGACTTGGGTTTACTTTCTGAACTCAGTATATCAATCTGGTGAGTTTCTTTTACGCTTCGGTGATTTCTTTGTCAAAAGAACCATGTCACTGATTGTCTTTCGCAGCAAGAAGTCAATAACAGGATAATATCACAGGTGGCGTGACAAAATGTAAGGACAGGTACATTTGACGATTGGCTTCACAATCGGGTATATAACGCTTGTTGCGTTCTGTGTTAGTGGAAAACAACTGCTGCACGTCTACAAAAGTTATTGCCGCTTCCCCTGGAGATGGTCTGTCAACTCGACAATGCTGTTTGTCATGGAGTGGTGGCTTTACGAAATTCCGGCATGAAACAGTGTGCTATTGCTTGGCAGTATGGCATCACTCAAGGTGATGTGTCAAAGATCCTGAAACGAAATGCTCAGAGGGGTGTCCCTACTCCAATACCGAGGCCAGGACGTCCCCGCAGAATCACAAGGAGAGATGCTCGCCAGCTGCACCGGTTAGTCTGCAATGGCCGTACCAAGTCACCTAATCAGCTGAGGGCTGAGTGACAGCAACTGACAAATGTGCCTGTATCCAGAAGGCTAGTCAACCAATGACTGGTTCAAGCAGGTTATCGTGCCAGGCGTCCCCTGAGAAAGCCACGCCTGACCAGACAACACAGCCAGCGCCGATTGCAGTGGGCCAGAGAGCACCGTCAATGGCAGCCAGGACACTGGAATCACGTGACCTTCAGTGACTAGTCTAGATTTCTGGACTATCGTCAAGATGGCCGCATCCGAGTGCACAGACAAGTGCATGAAGCCTACACCGAAGATTGTATAGTGCCAAGAGTCCAAGCTGGAGGTGGTGGGGGGACCGTTTGGGCTGCTTTTCAGGCAGGGGGCAAAACTGACCTGGTTGTTCTGAATGGAAACCTGAACCAGTTCAAGTACAGGGCCATTCTGGAAGAAACATTGCTTCCATTTGCTCGTGCAGCCTTTCGAGGAAACTTTGTCTTCCAAGATGACAATGCACGGCCTCATCATGCTCGCATGATCCAACACTTTCTTGTTGACCGTGGTGTCGAGCATATGGAGTGGCCTGCCATGTCCCCGGATATGAATACGATAGAGAACTTGTGGGCAGAATTAACGCGTCAAATCGACAACTTGGTCCAGCAGCCTACCTCTGTGCGTGAATTGCAGCAGGCTATTGTCACTGCATGGCAAGCGATTCCTGTCCAAACTTTGGCAGATCTCATGAACAGCATGCCTCGACGTGTATGTGCTCTCCTGAATGCTCGTGGGTGTTACACTAAGTACTGAACTGTAATTTTACTGTCCGTAATCCCAGTCATAATTTAGCTTTTGTTTTTGTTGAAAATTTTTTTGGCTCATGTGTAAAATAAAGAGATACTTCTGGAAAACGTACAGAAGTTTAACACAGTTCTGTCCATGAATTGAGTTCGATATCAGTTCACATCACTTTCAAGGATCAATTTATTTGCTTTGAAATGTCAAATGTGGTTTTTGTTTCTTTTAAAGGTCACATTAACAAAATCTAGAATAATTTCAACATAATTCCAATGAACTTTTGGTTCTAAGTCATCTTGAAAAGTAAGTTCATCCCCACAAAAAAAAATATTCCATATTAAATGCCAAGTTTGTGTGTATATATATATATATATATATATATATATATATATATATATATATATATATATATATATATATATATATACAGTGAAACCTTGACTTACGAGTTTAATTCGTTCTGTGACCGAGCTCGTAACTCAATTTGCTCGTTTCTCAAATTAAATTTCCCCATTAAAATGCATTGAAATGCTATTGATCCGTTCCAGCCCGCCAAAAACCACACCAATTTTTTTTTAAATATACAGTATATATAAAAATATCGCGCTTTATATTTCACCTGTATGCAGCATACAAGTTGGCAGGATGGCCTGGACTGGAGGTACGCACACTTGACTCTAAACTGTCCAGCCTGGGTTTGAATCCCGACCCAGCTATAACCTGTCATGTCGGTGTTTCACAGGCAGGGTGATTCATCAATGTGTGTACCGCTAAACTGGGCGCCCCGTTTGCGTCCCATTAGTTGTTGGATGTTAAGGATCTGTGTAGTGTTCTGGGCCCTGTGCTATTTCTGGTCTTCATCAATGACCTCATCGAAATGAGGATCTGTGTAGTGTTCTGGTAGTGTTCTGGGCCCTGTGCTATTTTTGGTCTTCATCAATGACCTCATCGAAATGACCTCATCGAAATGACCTCATCAATGACCCATCGAAAACCTTGATATTTTCTACCCCCGGTAATTCACCCCAGAGTCCTTGCAGTGTTCATATGTTTTATTCCTCTCCCACCTCCCCCCAAGTCCTCCCGATGTCCCTGCTCTCAAATGTTGTGTTTGTGTCCTTCCCCCTCTCTCCCCATATTGTCTGCCGCTCCCCTTGTTTTTTGTGTTTTGTGTGTCGGGTTGTCTTTTTGTGTGATTAATGTTAGCTCTTTCACGAGCCTCGATCTTGTATACAAAAAAAAAAAAAAAAAAAAAAATCTGTGTCTTCCACAAAGAGAAGGCAAGCTATCGCCGGCACTCTGAACAAGTTGTGGCCTGGCATGCTCTTCTCCTCTGCCGTTATATACGTCCTCCTCGGCATCTTTTTCCAGAAGAGCCCTGTCTCGTCACAGTTGAAGATTTGCTGGGGGATGTATCGTTCGGCTTCTATCAGTTCGGCAAAAGTTATAATAAAATCTTCAGCTGCCTTCACATCCGAGCTTGCTGCCTCACCATGCCTGACGACGGAGTGAATGCCGGTCCTCTTCTTAAAATTATCAAACCATCCCCGACTGGCTTTGAATGACTCTTCCGATGCCTCGTCCGTTGATGTTCCCGCCGTCTGCTGCAACAAATCCCCGTAAATGTCTCGGGCCTTCTCACAGATGATGCTCCCGGTCACGGTATCTCCTGCGAGCTGCTTCTCCGTCAACCACACAAACAACAACTTCTCCATCTCTTCATGGATAGAGGTAGAGCTTTGAAATAGAGCTTTGAAATAATCGTAACGCCCTTGGCTGGCGTTATAGCCTTTATCGACTCCTTCTGCTTCAAAATCGTATATATCGTAGAAGTACTACGATCGTACTGCCTCGCCAAGTCGACAACACGCACACCTCACTCATGTTTTTCGACGATTGCGTGTTTTATATCCAAGCACATCATCCTCTTCTTCTTCTCAGCACTGCCCTTGACACTCAATTTCTTAGGACCCATGGTTAAAACTAATAAATTTTACAAAATAACCAAAATGCGAAAACAAAGCAGCAGCTATATACGGCAGAGATGCCTGCACGGCAAGATAACCACGTGACCGGAACCCACCTAGTGGCGGGTGGCGTAAGCTCGTAACTCAGATCTCGGCTCGCATCTCAAAGCAAAAAACCGCCCGAGCGACGGCTCGTATCTCGGAAAACTCGTAAGTTGGTGCACTCGTAAGTCAAGGTTTCACTGTGTATATATATATATATATATATATATATATATATATATATATATATATATATATATATATATATATATATATATATATATATATATTTATATATATACATATATATATATATATATATATATATATATATATATATATATATATATATATAGATAGATAGATAGATAGATAGATAGATAGATAGATAGATAGATATATATATTTTATTTATTTATTTATTTATTATCTTCTTATATATATAAAAGAAAGTTTTTGTTTGTTTGTTTGTCTGCACGCGCTAATCTCCTGAACGGTGAAAGATAGGAGGAAATCTCTGAAACAAAAAATGTCGGGTCAGGCCCCGGGAAGGTTATAGGCTAGGTCATGGGTTCCCAATCAGTGGGCCACAGCACGTTTTCCAGATGGGCCACAGAGACTGCCCAATATTTGCCCAAATAATATAATCTTTTCATGCACAAGGCCTAAAACAAGAGTTCAATTCTGTGTGTGTTGATGGTGGCCAATGGTAGCTACCCACTATTCCATGCATATTTTTTTAGTCTTGTTTTTAAAATATTTTTGCTTCTTTTTTTTTCCAGAAACCCTTCTGAAATGACAAAACTAAGGATATGATGAGCAATACATGAAGTTTGGATTCACATCCTTACATGATCGTGGAGAATTAAAGGGACAATGTGTCCTGTGCCAGAAAGTTCTCGGAAATCAATCTTTGCGGCCATCAAAGTTGAAGCTCCATTTGGAGAAGAATCATCCACATCATCAACATAAGCACTTGGATCAAAGTGGAACATTATTTCAGCAAAACAAGCGTCTTACGGAGGCTTCTTATGCCGTCAGCCTCCTCATTGCGCAACAGAAGAAACCTCACACAGTCGGAGAGACTGATCAAGCCATGTGCTCTGAAGATGGCTAGGATTCTGCTCGGAGAGGAAGCTGAAAAATAGTTCAACAAAATTTATCTGTCAAATAATACGGTTCAAAGGAAGATTGCTGACTTGTCTAGCGACATAAAAGAACAGGTGATTGCTGAAATCAGATGCTGCATTTGGATTGTTCTCAATTCAGTTGGATAAATCCACAGATGTTTCATCCTGTTCCCAGCTTCTTGCCTTCGTTCGGTATGTGAAGGGTGATTCCATCAAGGAAGAATTCTTATTCTGCCGTTCTCTCAAAAGAAATACCAGAGCTGTGGATGTGATGGAAAAAGTAACAGAGTTCTTTGATCATGAGGAACTGAATTGGCACAATCTCTGTGGAGTTTGCACCGATGGCGCCCCAGCTATGCTAGGAGCAAAAAGTGGCTTCCAAGTGCTTGTTCGAAATCTATCTCCAGGCATCATTTCTGTTCATTGTCTGATTCATCAGCAAGCTCTTGCTTCAAAAACCTTTCCATCTCATCTTCAGGATGTTTTTGAACACGTCATCAAAATTGTGAACTACGTGAAAAGTAGTGCTTTGAATTCCCGACTGTTCAAGCAATTGTGCACATAAATGGATTCAGAGCATAAGAACCTGCTTTACTACACCAAGGTGCATTGGCTATCAAAAGGAAATGTTGTGGCATGAGTGTTTGAACTCCGAGAAGAGATCCCGAGTTTCCTACAGATGCAAGAAAAGCACAAACTTGAAGCTTCCTTCCATGAAAAGCTGTGGGCCTTTCGCCTCACATACCTTGTGGATATTTTTGATCAACTGAACAGACTGAATGAAAGGGAATAACTATCATTCAGTTCATTGACACTCTCAGTGCATTTATACAGAAGCTTCAAAACTGGAAACGAAAGGCTGAGGAAGGGAACTTTACCATGTTCGAATCTCTTTCAGAAGTCATTATTAATGAGCCGTTGGATCCTGGCGTTGCAAAGGATGTTGTGACACGTCTCAGCTGTCTCCGAGAAGAATTTCTGCAGTACTTTCCAGAAATTGGGAGATAAGGACTGGCGCTCATGAGGAATCCTTTTCTTGTTAGTCAGTGACGTCCAGGATGACCTGCAAGATGAACTGATTTAATTTCAAAATGATTCTGGATGCAGAGATGTCTTTGAAGCTTCATCTATCTCTGAGTTTTGGCCAAAAATGATGGGAAGATACCCCAACATTGCAAAGGAATGCCTTCGGAAACTCTTGCCCTTTGCAACAACTTATCTTTGTGAATCAGGCTTCTCAACGTTGGTGCAGCTGAAGACAAAGGCTCGGAACCGCCTTGAATGTGAGGCAGATCTTAGATGTGCGCTTTCTACAACAGAACCTAGGATTTGGAAACTGGTGCAGAAAATTCAGGAGAACATCTCTCATTAAAGTAGCTTTAAGTTAAACTGGTTTGAGGTTTTTTTCAATTGGTAGATACTGCAATGTTTTGTGTTACAGCCCACAAGCAACGCACCCTGGAGATGAGTTTTCAAATATTTTTTATTTTCCAGGTTATTATTGCAATGTGTTACTGGAGTTTCATTTCTTAATTTAAAATAAATATTTGTTTTTTATTGAAAAGCCTTGAAGTCTGAAGTGTTCATTTGCCTTTTCAATTGATTTTCTTGATGTTCTGTTCTAAACATTTCTCGCAAGACCCTTGTCACAAAAAATTTGCTTTACTTCACTCGCATTAATTCATTTCACAAAGAAATTGTTCAAATGAGAAATATTGTTCCATTAAGTACTCTAAAAGTCTAAATTGAATTAAGTTGTGGTTCTTATTGACATTTCTTTGGTTTCAAAAAATTGCTATGATCCCCACTGGGCCATGACATGTCAGGTCAAAAGCCAGTTGGGCCACATAGAGAAAAAAGTTGGGAAACACTGGGCTAGGTGGTTAGGTGGTGAGGCCACCTCGGCCAGGCTGAGCCCATTTCGCAATTAAAAGCTGAGCTGAATTATAGTAGTCAATCTTCTACGGCCGCGAGTAAAAGCTGAATTGTAGTAGTAAATGAACGAAATGCGGCCGTGGCGGGATAGTCAAACTCCGCTGCTTCCCAAGGCCACGTGTTATTCCTTTTTTAGTACAGAAGATTAAATTCATTCAAAAAGAACCCGGGCAATGTTCAGCTGGTGTATGTATGTATATATGTATGTATATATATATATATATGTATGTATGTGTATATATATATATATATATATATATATATATGTATTGTCTGTTCATTCTGTCAAATTATTGTCTTATTTTTAAACTTTCCTTCTCCTTTACCAATTACATTGCTGACTAAATGTCTCACATCAACATCAATGCAAAGCAGTATGTGACATAATACAAGAAGAAATAACAATGATGAGGATTATAGAAAGATATAATAAACTCTTTTCAGCTGTCTTGGAACATTAGTTGTAGGTTTTGTAACATTTTGATGGACTGAATTGAATATAGAGAATTGATGATTGAAATAATGTCCGTCTTCATTGTGGACCCATAATGAGTAATGGCCTATCACTACCTTCCTGAAGGTGCATTACATCTGCTGCCTTGGCAATTGTTAAAGGTTCTACTATCCCTGTGGATGTCATCCAAATCACGGTGAGAATGCTGTTTCTGATGCACGTGCTTGCACAGTTCTCCTTCAGTCTTTTCTTTTTTTTAAGTCTTTGAAAATGCTGTTCAATATTTTTGCTGCCCCTCTTTAGGGTACTGTTGGGAAGCCCGTATTTGCATTGAATGAGTTACGCTGGGGAGAATTCCGCAATGCCAAAGCAAACACGAGCAGGTACAATCAACTGAACATCTTAAACTTTTTGGAACAAGTTGGTGGTATCATTTAAAGCAATTTATTGAAGACTGGTGACTGATGCTGGAATTGGACATTCTAAAAGACTTTAAATCTCGAGGAGAATTCTAAGCCAGTGTCTTGTCAAAACAGAACATAACATGCAATCTAGTCCAAGCCAATGTACAGGAAGAAAAGTTGATGCATATTCCTGATCACCCTGATATTTCTGATATGTTTATGTGCTTAATATGGATAATTAACAGACGTCGTGAAACCATGAATAATTGCACACCGTTGTTGACTCTTTCTCTTTGCAGTTGCAGCAACATATTGTTCTTACCATGAGATAAACGAGTCATTGCCTAAACATGTAAGAAATTAATTATAGTGTCACATCCACAGATAGTTAACACCAGCCTTAGACGGATGAGCCGAACCAGCTTTAACTCCTGAGGAGATCTTCAATTTTGGCGTTTATTGATGCGCATGGGACTGAAGTAATACGAAGTGTTTAATGACACAAAAAAATGGATTTAATCCAAAACCCAATCAAATACCCTCGGACCCCGCTATTCACGGGGGATAAGTTCCTGGAAAATCCGCGAATAGCGAAACCCGCGAATAGCGGGGCATTGTTTCAATGGAAAAAAGGGGGATAGGTTCCCGAGTCACGAAACTCCGTGAATAGACAGGACCAAACCGCAAATGGCGAGGCAAAATCTGCGAATAAAAACCACCTTTAGAGGCCATTTTTCCCCGCAAAGCGGGGGTTGGCCTTTTCGGGCACCGTGGTTGTTGTTGTTGTTTTTGGTCCCCTTTTTGAAGCAATGGCGAGGCAAATTCTGCGAATGTCGATGATAATCCGCGAAGGTTTTATAAATACCGTATGTGATGCTTACGGCTCTGAATTTTTATTTTTTTTGCTCCCCTCAAAAAACGCCAATTCACAGAACACAGCCGCGAATAGAAAAAAAAAACCTGCGAATTTGCAGAACACGGCCTCGAATAGGAAAATAAATAGAGATTTCGAGGAACACGGCAGTGAACAGAAAAATTAACTGCGAATTTGTGGGACTTTTTTCCACGAATAGAGAAACAGGTCGCATTTTATCACCCGCGAATGGCGGAACCCGCGAATGGCGGAACCCGCGAATGGCGGAACCGCGAATGGCGGAACCGTGAATAGCGGAACCGCAAATAGCGGAACCGCGAATAGTGGAATAGCGGAACTGCGGATAGCGGAACCGCGGATAGCGGAACGGCGGATAGCAGGGTCCGACAGCACACGACAAATAGAAAATGCACGATAATGATTTAGAAGAAAATAAACGCAGACTAAAATAACGAAAATTAAATGCTGAGGTAAAATCTTATGGTGAGGTACCTCCACATAGTCACAACCACGCACACTGGGTAAAGAACAAAATAATAATTCACTGGCCGGCACTTCGCTGTGGCTCCAAAATGGGCCCTTTTGGTAGGGTAGGCGGCTGTTGAAACCCTCAGCCACCCGGCAGGAAACCTGGCAAAAATATGGCGGTGACGCTGCGCGTGGCAGGCGTGGAACGAGTCAGGAAGACGGCACTCTTTCCTCCCTCTTTTCTTGTTGATGCAACTCCTCCGTTTGGGAAGGACAGCGTGGCCTCCAACTCCTTGAAGAGTCAAGCAGTCCAAGATCCCTCATGATCGCCGCAGAAAAACGCTCTCCTCAAAAGCACACAAAATGGCCAAGCTTCTCCTTCCGCTTGGCCAAGAACCACGCGCTTCTCCTTCCTCGCCCCCTATGTCATCCACACGCGTCACTCGAGGGGCGTGGCCTGCCTGTCCTGTACCCCGCCCACCGTACCATGTTACTCCGCCTCTCCTGGGCGGGTCTTTGCTGCGCCGGGTCCATTGGAGCGTGCATAACTTGGCCAGCGATGTCTTGCTTGGCCAGCTGTACTGGAACAAATGTTAGGAATAACTACAGAGGGTATCGCGAACAGGGGAAATTAACCTTAAACCCTACTACTAATTAACATGTCATCATCCCCTGTATGATGCACATCAAAACAACCTTAAGCTATATTTTCCCTACTTATGTACATCGAAATGCTCCTACGTGTCACATGGTCCATACTATTTCTATACAATTCTACCTTTCCTACTGTATTCTCTTACCTTCCCCCATAAACGTAACAATATTATATTAGTCATCTTGTAGTATATTAAATTGAATGCAGAAGGGTCTTTCTTAATTACCTGAAGGGTCCATATATACTGTACTACCAACTCAAAACAGCATAATTATTTACGCCCTTCCTCCCCCTTTAAGCTTGGTGTTGTCCTAATGGTAAAGGTGGCTGGCTTAAAGTCTTAGAGTCTTGAATTTGAGCCCCTGTAATGCTGTTAATTAACACCAGGTTGGTTTTCTCAGCCTGTCATTCTTCCGAGGTTGGCACAATGAGTCCCAGCTTAATGCCCCCATTCCACTTATGCCGATTGGCCCCGATTAGCCCTGATCTCCAGGTCGGGAGCGATCGGGACACTTTGGGAAAAAACTGGTCATCTACGCTGTATCTACGTCCTAAGTACGCTCCGATTACGATCACTACGCTGTAACCACGCTCATCATGGGTAGATCGGGTCCCTGAAGACCCGATCGAAGCCGTTTAGAGCCGCTGTGTTCCCGCTCGCGTACGCTGTAACCATGCTGCATTCGCGATTGCCGCCGCTCTGACACGATGCATTCCCGATCGCCGCCGATCTAAAACTGATCCAACGCCGATGCTGCCGATCTATTGCCGTTTCAACTACGTCATTCCCGACCAAACCGATCTAACTACGCTCTATTCCCGTCTTTAAGCCGACTAAAAAGCAGATTTCAGGTCCCGATCCGTATAAATAGGGCCCGATTTGCTTGCCGATCATCAGTATCGTCGAAGACAGCCATGGATCAACATCAGAGAAATGGCCGTCTGCAGCTCGCTCTACTTCTCCAACAATATGCAATTAATGAAAGAAGAGCTGCTCAAGTGAGAAGAAGAATGAGAAGAAGAAGAAGAGCCCCTCAGTTCTGGGTCCGCCCATGGTTGACAGAAGAAAGAAGATTGCAGTTTGGGCACTATGACCGCTTGATGAATGAACTGAGGCTGGAGGACATCAACTCTTTCCAGAACTTTGTGAGGATGCCACCTGCTCTCTTTGATGAAATCCTCCACAGAATCACCCCCAGGATTGAGAAAGAAGATACCAGGCTGAGAAAGGCCCTACAACCTGGAATGAAGCTCGCCATCACCCTGAGGCATCTGGCTACAGGAGACCTCTACCCAACTCTCTCCTACGACTTCAGGGTCAGCAGAAACACCATCGTCAAGTTCATTCTGGAGGTGTGTCAAGCCATCGTTGCAGAGTTCAAGGAAGAAATGGTGAAGTGCCCTACCACCCCAGAAGAATGGACAGAAGTCGCTGATGATTTCGAAAGTAAATGGAACATCCCTCATGTGCTCGGAGCTCTTGATGGCAAACACGTCGCCCTCAGATGCGCACCCAACTCAGGCAGCCTCTACCACAACTACAAGGGCTTCTTCTCGATCGTGTTGATGGCACTGGTGGACTCCGACTATAAGTTCTTGTGGGTGGATGTTGGTGGAATGGGACACATGTCAGATGCTCAGATTTTCAATGCTTCGGAGCTCAAAGAGTGCATAGAGAATGAAACCATTGGATTTCCCGACCCCCTGGCCATGCGGAACGATGATGAAGAGATGCCATTCTTCATCCTTGGAGATGATGCCTTTGCTCTCCGCACCTACTTGATGAAACCCTATGCCAGACGTGGACTCTCTCCTGAACAACTCGTCTACAACTACCGCATCTCAAGGGGTCGACGAGTGGTGGAGAACGCCTTTGGCATCTTGGCAAACCGTTGGCAATGCTTGCTCAAGACACTACAACAGTATCCTGAGGTGGTGCGTGACCTGGTCGAAACTGCTATCTGTCTGCACAACATGCTCCGCATCCGGGGGGCCAAGTATTCAGCATGCCGAGGTGGACCAGGAGGATTATCGACACAACATCATCCCTGGTGAATGGAGAGATCAAGCCAACATGTTAGAGGTGGAGCAGGCAGTTCGAGGTAACAGGGACAGTGTAGAGGCCAAGCATCAGAGGGAGTACTGAGACTCTATTTTAACAGCCCTGCTGGTGCAGTTCCATGGCAGGAGAGGATGGTGAGACATCATTAGAGACACTATGGGAAGGAGTTGAAAGACATTTTGGAGGACATTGTTGTATTGTTATGTATTGCATTGATAATGATTTCTATTGATAATCATGTGACAATAAACATTATGAAACTTGATATTCAATGTTTGCCTTGTGTTGGTTGGAAAGGGAGAAGTTATTATTGCTGGGTTGAGGGGATGAAAATGCATTGCAAAATGAAAGGTCTTCAAAATAAAAGCTAAAAATTTGACAAGTTTTTGCTGGGTAGAGGGGATCAAAGTTTGCATTCACTTAATTAAAAGGTCATAAAATTAAAAGCGGTAAAATTGATCATTAATAATATTTGTTTAACTTGTACCGCTTTTAATTTTAGACCATGGGGTTATTGGGCAATGCAATTTGGCTCATGCAGTTATCAATTCCACTTAACAACGTTGACAAAAATTGTCGTGTCGAAATACTTGATCGGGTGAGGCTGATGCAATCCGGACCGATTTATATACAGCGGCTTTGATCGGCATTGGAGCGGGACGGATAGGTAACGATCGTCGTCGAAACGGCACAAGATAATCCTCCCGCTGCAACGACGCTGTAATCACGATCAAGCCGTTCTAACTACGATCAAGCCGTTCTAACTACGATCATTCCGATGGACTACGTTGCATTCACGCTGTAATCACGATCAGTCCCGCTATTTCAGATCGGGATGGAAATTTTAAACATGTTTAAAAAATCGCCCCGATCTATTTTTTTGTCCCGATCGACAAAGATCGAAGACGTTTCGTTTACGATCATGCCGATTGATCCCGTTCCAAATAGGATCGTTCCCGTTGTGCAGATCGGGGTCGATCGGCATAAGTGGAATGGGGGTATTTCTGGGATGAATGAGCCATTCGAGTATCCTGCGTCGGAGTGGTGACCGATCCAGGATTGTGCCCCCTAGCCTAGGAAACTGCTTCGGCAGCCCTATACATCTGAAGATGCCAAAGGAGGGATCCTCCTCTTCTCCCCTCCCTCCCCCTTCCCTGCTATATCCTTGTTTATCCTTTACATGTTCCTCTCCAGTCTCTCCCAATCTTCACCCTCCAAGTTGCTTTCCAACCTCTTTTCCCTTATACTTTTCCCCTACTCCTTGCACACTCCCCTACCACCACATGCATTTTTTAATACAAAAGAACAGAGTCCCCATGCAGTACAACAGGAACTGATGCTTCTCACACCTTTGTTAAGGAGTCAAATAAAAAGCATATAATTGTGCCACATATTTCCTGAGTGGATCCAGGTCATGGAACAGAGGATAAGTAGACAAAGGATGCGTGTGTAGATTCGAAAAAGCTGACAAACATAGTAAATATAAAAAAAGTGTAGGTGAGCTCAAGAAGAAAGACAATTATAGAAGAAGAGACTATTATTTTAAAAAGTTATTCTTCACCATTAAGAGATGGGGCCCAAAATGATATACAGCATGATGTTTCAAACGGTGTGGATGGGTTATGACAAAACTAGGTGAATGAGTTGTTTATGCCGATTGACAAGAACAAGCCGATTCAATTTATGGTTAAGGTCCGGATCCAGATCCGACCTATCGGTGGGATACAAAACAAACTGTTCAGCCTGGTGGAGGTATGTGCTCTACCGAGTGCCATTTTAGTTTTGTTATGTAACTAACATCTGTATTCACTCTCATGCCCTCACTCGCTGAGTATCATGTGGTATTAAAAATGTAACTTTTATGAAAATTTTAATTTCATTCATTCATAGTTTGCTCACCATTTTGGAAAATGATCATGCTTTACAGTGAAAAAACACAAAATGTTTCATGCTTTATAAGGACGTTACACCATATTAATGAAACATACCAAGTGGTCACTTTTCTGACATAATATTGTATGATATATGATGGGTTTAGGCAGTGATGAGATTCGGAACCAACTTCTTATGGCCTTGTAAGAAAATGTAAACAATCAACATGCCAAGACAAAATATTCCCAGAAGCAAAACGTACATTGTTGTTTGGGCTGCAGACATTGTCTCTGTGGGAAATATGCCAATGATTGGTGGATACTCATTTATTGATTGCCAACCAGCAGTATTCTCTCTGCACCTTAAAACTTGAAAAAATATGAAACATTTATGGTCATCATGTGTAAAAACAATACAACACAGTACAACATATGAAGTATCTTCTTTATGCTTTGCTCCATTTGAAAACTTATAAGGAACTGTGCCCCAACTATGCAAACCAGCATTCCAGCACCAAGTTTCAAAAGCTTTAATTTGGTGCCCCATGTATGTTTCAGATTTTGGTACTTTGGACCAATGAGAAAGTTTGCTTCATTCATCGGCAGCACATTTAAGGTATTGCTTTTGTACTGTGCCTTTTCCTTATGTCACATTTCTTAATTTTGTTCTTTGTGCTATTGTCCTGCAAAGTCGGATTTATTTTGGTGGGAAAGCTGCATGGGAATATCAAATATGACATAATATCTTCTTTGCTCGAGGTATCTGTGCATTTCTGATCATGTACTGTGTAAGGTCATCAGTTTATGACTTTGACCCCATTTAAAGCAGGTTTTGCTTTGCATTTCGTTGTTTTGCACATTGCATGGTGTTTTTACATATGTGGGGTGATGTTACGTAACTGATCATGACTCTCACCTCCCAATCAGCATGTCCAATAACTAACTCGATATATAACTATCGGGGACGCCTCTTCGTGGTGGTTGTACCCCCCAACGTAAGTCATGGGCCAAACCTTCCCCATTCTTTCCTGCTGCCCGGATTCGTCAGGGCAGCACGGTCACGGTCAGAGTGCCGATCGGTCCCCATGGACCGGCCCTTTCCCTCTTATCTCTGTCTCTCTCTCTCTCTTTCCCTCTCTGTCTCTGTCTCTGTCTGTCTGTCTCTGTCCCTGTCTGTCTGTCTCCTGTCTCTGTCTCATGTCTGTCTGTCTCCTGTCTCTGTCTGTCTCCTGTCTCTGTCTATCTCTCTCTCTCTCTCTCTCTCTCTCTCTCTCTCTCTCTCTCTCTCTCTCTCTCTCTCTCTCTCTCACTCACTCACTCACTCACTCACTCACTCACTCACTCACTCACTCTCTGTCTCTTTTTCTGTCTCTTTTTCTGTCTCTCCCTCTCTCTCCCTCTCTCTCCCTCTAACTCCGTCGTGGCCCTGAATTCATGAAAGCGCAAGTACACCATCCTGGATGTGGGGGATCTCTGGGTCACTCCTAGGAGATTGATTGGCTGTTTTCATGCCACGGGCTTGTTCGAGAGATCTGTCCGGGGCTATACAACAACAAACTCAATAACCATGAATTATCTACCCTAATAACTATAAAAACCCTAACCCTACCGTAGACAATTTTCTTAAACAGTGAAATAGCAGAGTAAACTAGAACGCCACTCAGAAGAGCGCATACTCCTGCCGTGGGTGGCCGCTGCTGAGCCCTATCTTCCAATGGTAAAAAAATCCTTCAAAAAAATTCCTAGATCCGGAATAATATCCTGAGCTTCACCAAAAACGAATCAATTCTTCCTTATCCCAAGGGCAATCATCCCACCAACTTTCATCCAAATCCATTCAGAACTTTTCCAGATATCTTGTTCACACACACACACACACACACACACACACACACACACACACACACACACACACACACACACACACACACATACACACACACACACACACACACACGAACGGACGGACACGATCGAATGCATTACTCCCTCGTGGGAGTAATGACCCCACTACATATCAAATTAAAAATAAATGGTCACAGGGTTGTCCCATCAAATGTCGTTATACAACCTCAATGATCACAGATGCATCAGTAGAAATGTATCTGATGTTACTGGAGGGCACTACTACTATTACTGCCTCTTTAACGGCTCTTCAGATAGCTTCATTAATTTTTATTGTTTTGAGACATTTATTTTATTACTTTAAGGAGAAATCAAATTGGTTGCATTTAAGTTTTTTATTGTAAGGCAGTTGCAGGAGAAATACATGGAGAAGGGGAAGAAGTTGTTTCTTGGGTTTGTTGATCTGGAGAAAGCGTTTGATAGGGTTCCACGTGAAGTAGTGACATGGGCATTGAGGAGGTTAGGAGTGGAGGAATGATTGATCAGAGTAGTGATGGAAATGTATGAGAGAGCGCGTACAGCTGTAAGGACGAAGGACGGGAACAGAGGTGAGTTTGAGGTGAACGTGGGAGTGCATCAGGGGTCGGTACCAAGTCCACTACTATTTGTAGCTGTGATAGAGGTGCTGGCTCGGAATGTAAAGGAGGGTTTACCATGGGAATTGTTGTATGCAGATGATCTGGTGTTGATTGCGGAAAGTATGGATGGACTGAAGGAGAAGATGAACAAGTGGAAGGAATGTATGGGGACAAAAGGTCTGAAAGTGTGTCCAAACAAAGTTTGTGTCCCAAACCCATCCCTCTCTGTACCCACCATACCCAGTCGTACCCTGCTGCTCCTGGACTCCGTGTCCTTTCCTCCTGACAAGGTGGAAAAGTTTCTGTCAACCCTCGACTCTGATTCTGCAACTGGACCCGACGGCATCAGCCCACGGGTCCTAAAATCCTGCTCTGCCGCTCTATCTCACCCTCTCTCTGTTCTCTTCACCCTCTCTTTTGCTCAAGGTCAACTGCCATCTGCTTGGAAATCAGCCAACATCACCGCTATGCACAAAAAAGGTGCAAAAACAGATCCTAGCAACTACAGACCAATCAGCCTTCTCCCAATTATCAGCAAAGTCATGGAATCCATCATTGCTTCGGATATGAAATCTTTCCTCTTCTCCAATGGCTTGATCTCTGATCATCAATTTGGTTTCAGACCAGGTCACTCTACTCTGGACATGCTGCTTCTGCTGTCTCAACAATGGATGGAGGTCCTCAATGCCAAACAGGAAATTAGAGCTGTCTCCCTCGACATATCACGTGCCTTCGACACGGTCTGGCACCCCGCTCTGCTCACCAAACGCTCCTCCTTTGGTATCCATGGAAATCTCCACGCATGGCTGGTGGATTTCCTCTCTAGTCGTCGTCAACGTGTGGCCCTGAATGTGTTTCTCTCATCTCCTCTTCCTGTTCAGGCTGGAGTTCCCCAAGGCAGTGTTCTGGGCCCCGTGCTTTTTCTGGTCTTCATCAATGATCTCTCTGACTCTCTTGAAAATCCTCTCTATCTCTTTGCTGATGACTCCACTCTCTGCCGCTCCATTCCTCTTCCCTCAGATCGGCAGTCTGCAGCCTCCTCACTCTCTGAAGACTTGGACAAAATCACAGACTGGGCAAACAAGTGGAACATGTCTTTCAATCCTGACAAATCTCACACTCTTACTATGTCTCTCCGAAAAGATCGACTGGACAACCCTCCCATCTACTTTCTCAACAATCCTCTCCAAGAAGTTCTGTCGCTCAAGCTTTTGGGTCTCACTATCTGCCATGAACTTTCTTGGGAAAACCACATTTCCAAGCTGGCCTCCAAAGCCAGTCGCCGACTGGGCATCCTCCGTCGTGCGAAGTCCTTCCTCGGCACACCTGAGCTCCTCACCACATACAAGGCTTTCATCCGCAGCTCAATGGAATGCTGTTCTCCCCTATGGGCCGGTGCTCTTGCCTCACACCTAGCTCGGCTTCACGCTGTTGAAACCAAAGCTTTCAGAATTATTGGAATCTCCCGCGATGAAGCTATCTCTGAGGGCCTTTCACTCACTCACCGCAGGCAGGTAGGTGGTCTTTCTGTCTTCTACCGACTCCTCTCCAGCCTTGCACCCCCAGCTCTCTCTGTGCTCTGTCCCCCAAATATTCCTACAGGTCGCACAAGATCTGCCAGCAACCCTCTGATGGTTAAACTGCCGAAATCTCGGCTCTCTGCTCACCTTCACTCTTTCATTCCTCTTTTCTCCCGCCTCTGGAACAAACTCCCTCACTCCCTTCAATCCCACTCCTCCCTCCAGGTCTTTAAAACAGCTGTTCACCACCATCTCTTATCTTCCCCCATCCAAAACCTTGATCTTTTCTACCCCCGCTAATTCACCCCAGATCCACCTTGTTTGAAATTCCAACTTCTTTCCTGGAAGTCCTGGCAGTGTCCATATGTTTTATACCTCTCCCACCGCCCCCTTCCCATGCCCCCCCACCCCCAAAGCCCTCGCCCTCTCTCAGATCTCTCGATGTCTCCATGTCTCTCGGTCCCTGCTCTCAAATGTTGTGTTTGTGTCCTTCCCCCTCTCTCCCCATCTTGTCTACCGCTCCCGATATTATATGTTTTATGTGTCGGTTTGTCTTTCTGTGTGATTAATGTTCGCTCTTTCACGAGCCTCGATCTTGTATACAAACAAACAAACAAAAAAAAAAAAAAAAAATAAGTGAATATCGGAAAAACGAAGGTGATGGCAAATGGAAAAGCATGTGGTGAGGTGGAAAGAACTGATAAGTGGCCGTGTGCTGTGTACAGGAAGGGTGTCGGAGTGAACTCCATTCAATGTACAATGTGCGCTGAGTGGGTTCCTCAAAAATGTAGTGGTCTGAGAGGGTCATTAACCAGTGTGGCAGCGACATTCAAGTGTAAGGTGTGCACGTGCACAGAGGGAGCTGCAGATGGAGGAAATGTTGAGTTGGATCTTGGAGACTGCGTGAAGCTGGAAGGTGTGAAAACATTTTGCTACCTAGGAGACATGCTGAATGGAGAAGGTGGATCAGACACGGCAACAGTTGCTTGAGTGAGATGTGCATGGAAGAAGTTTCAGGAACTGAGTGGCGTGCTGATGAGGAGGGGAGTGTCGTTGAAGCTGAAGGGAAAGGTGTATGCTGCATGTGTGAGAAGTGTTATGATTTATGGGAGCAGTTCATTTATGGGTAATGAACATAGAGCAGCAACGAAGGCTGAAAAGGGTGGAAATGCGAATGGTTCGGTGTATGTGTGGAGCATCGTTGAGAGAGAGGAAGACAAATGATGAATTGCGAAAGATGATGGGAATAGAGCCTGTGGTGGGTGCTGTGAAGAGAAACAGGTTGAGATGGTTTGGTCATGTGCTGAGGAATGATGAAAGTGACTGGTTGAGAAGAGTGATGGAAATGAATGTAGAAGGAAGTGGAGGACGGGGAAGACCGAGAAAGACTTGGCTAAAGATGGTGGAAGAAGAAATGCGGGTAAAGGGGGTTAACAAGGGGAGATGCAGAAAATAGGGTAAAATGGAGAAGATTGTCATGGGGCCCGCAAGGCTAACCCCCGCTCTAGCAGGGAAAATGGCCTTAAAATGCCTGTTGCTGTTTGTTTGTGTGAAGTTTTTAAAATAAATGCAATATTAAGAATTGGAAAAATGAAACCTGCCTTGTGTTTCACCTTCACCCATCCATTGCTTACCATTCTTTCATTACCCTTTACAGCCCTGGCCTCCAACACATAATGCCACACTGAGGTTCACCCCAGCTGTGCAGCGCCCCCCGCTCCCACCCGAACGAGATGCCCCTCCGCCGACTAGACCACCGTTCCTCTTCCGGCTAATAGCGAGGATCCGAGGCCTGTGGCCAACCCACACAGCAGGTAAAGATTGACAACTTACCAAGTGTCCTGAGCTTTATTGGTGCTGCTTGTGTGTCCCTATCGATATATTTCAGTTTAAATACGTTTTAATATACAAATGATATGAAAGACTGAAGCCTTCATTGAATGAAGAGTGCAGTGCATTATGTTGCATATAGAATGTAAATGTAGAGAAAAGAATTCCTTACTTGGTTAATGCACATTAATTCCACCAACAAATTTTAGAGAAAAAGGAAAAAAAATCCACCACGTTTAGGCGAAGACGTTTTTCACCCGCTGAAGTGGTTAACACAACTATATCTACTGCATTAAGGACACTTTAGACTTAGAGATAAGTTAATCTAGACTTGGAGGGAAGTTACTTTAGATTTGGAGAGAAGTTGCTTTAGACTTGGAGGGAAGTTATTTTGACTTGGAGGGAAGTTATTTTGACTTGGAGGGAAGTTACTTTTTACTTGGAGGGAAGTTACTTCAGACTTGGAGGGAAGTTACTTCAGACTTGGAGGGAAGTTACTTCAGACTTGGAGGGAAGTTATTTTGACTTGGAGGGAAGTTACTTTAAACATAGAGGGAAGTTGCTTGCGCTGGGATAAAAAAAAAGCTCTAACTACTGAATGAAATGCAATGAAGACTATAGCCATTATGTATAACGAGCAGAAGTACCCGGCGTTGCCGGGCGGGGGAGGAGAGAGGGGAGGAATGGGAGAGGAGGGAAGGGGGAGGGGGGAAGGGAGGGAAGGGAAGGGGAAGGGGGAGGGGGGAAGGGGAGTGATGGGCAAAGGGGGAGAGGGGATGGAGGCTAGGGGGGGAAGGATGGGAGGGGATGGAGGCTAGGGGGGGACGGAGGGAGAAGGGGGAGGGAGGGGGGAAGGGGAGGGGGAGGAAGGAGGTGGGGGGGGGGAGGCAGAGGATGAAGGGGGGTGGGGGGAGAGGGAGGCAGTGGAGGAAGGGGAGGAAGAGGCTTCATCACCTTTTCGTTAAATATATGCTGGTGAATGTGGCGTTCATCCCGTTTCTGCGTTAAGTGTGATGCCGGACTGGAAGAAGAAGAAGCCGGACTACCAACTTCGTACACTTCTGGAATTGTTTGATTTATTTGTGTTCAAATGTCTGGTGATTGTTTTGTATTTATTTATGCGAATGTGTACTTGTATATAACTATCATTAATTTAAAAAAGCTTTGGAACTATCGAGCGATAATTTTTTTTTTAAACTCCAAAAGAACGATCTTTTTTTTTTCAAAAAAATGTTTGTTTTGTTTTTGCCTAAAACACTCCCAGGCACTCACTGATGAACCTGTGAAAGTTTGACAAAGATCCGTTCAGCCATCTCTGAGAAAAATGGCGACAGACACAGACAGACAGACAGACATCTCTTTTATATAGTAGATTGTCATGTGAATGAATTTTGTCAAGGGTACCACAATATCTGGAGTATGTATGGCTATCACATATGGGGTGTGACAGTACTTTTGAGATGACTTTCGTACATTATCTCCCAAGCAGAAATCTGAATTTCCTCATGGAGTTTGATGAAAAATAATTATTCTCACCCTCGTTGTGTTTATGCTGATCTTGGCGGAAAAAAGCACAGCCACTTCTACTTGTTGCCTGAAAGTGAAGACCAGAAAGCAGAGGGTGCAAGACCAGAAAGAGCATGCAGTACTGCAATCTTTGTAATGGTGCTAAAGTAAGACTCTTGTTTTTGGATATGAAAGAATTTGAAGAAAATTTGGGAATATGCAAAATGCTTGGGGGGTGGGAGCGGAAAGTAGGGTTCAACAACAACTTCAACAACATCCGGTTTGCAGATTTTTGTATGTACTTGCTGATAAAATCTGCAGCTGCCATTTCCTCTTCACGAAGGCTAAGTTTTCTGAACCGGATTCGTCGTATGTTTATGTGATGTCTTCATCCAGGTGTTGTTATATCCCGTCCAATATTTAATGTTAGATCATACATTGTTGTGCACCGCTCCTTTCCTATGCCATCTCCAGGCGCTGCATATCGTCATTGCCGGGCACCGAAGGGGGCTCGGCAATGAATATCGTCATTGCCGGGCACCGAAGGGGGCTCGGCAATGACGCACGCTGAAAGGGAGTACTCACTTTTCACTCTGGTTGTTTGTTTGTTACTTGCAAAATCGAAGATTTTTCAAGTATATTGGTCGGTTGTGTTTGTGGTTCTGTCTGTCTGTTTGTTTGTCTGTCTGTCTGTCTGTCTGTTTGTTTGTTTGTCACCGGCCTACAGGTCACAATTTTCAACCGATCTTCACCAAATGGTAGAGTTGGTCAAAAGCAAGAAGCCTATTGTTTTTGGAGTCAATAGGTCAATAGGTCAAAAGGTCAACATAGGCCAAAGGTCACCAGCTTTGCTAAATTTCTAAAATCCTCAATTTTCATCCGATTGACTTGAAATTTGAAGAGGTCTTGCATATCTGGTCACTGAATTCAACCACCAAGTATTTTTGAGGTCAACATAGGCCAAATGGTCAACATAGGCCAAATTTCTAAAATCCTCAATTTTCATCCAATTGACTTGAAATTTGAAGAGGACTTGCATATCTGGTCACTGAATTCAACCACCAAGTATTCTTGAGGTCAACATAGGCCAAATTTCTAAAATCCTCAATTTTCATCCAATTGACTTGAAATTTGAAGAGGACTTGCATATCTGGTCACTGAATTCAACCACAAATTATATTTTAGGTGAACATGGGCCAAAAGGTCAACATAGGCCAAAAGGTCAACATGGGCAAAATTTATAAAATCCTCAATTTTCATCCAATTGACTTGAAATTTGAAGAGGACTTGCATATCTGGTCACTGAATTCAATCACCAAGTATATTTGAGGTCAACATCGGCCAAAAGGTCAACATAGGCCAAATTTCTAAAATCCACAATTTTCATCCAATTGACTTGAAATTTGAAGCGGACTTGCATATCTGGTCACTGAATTCAACCACGTATTATATTTTAGGTAAACAGGCCAAAAGGTCAACATAGGCCAAATTTCTAAAATCACCAATTTTCATTTGATTGACTTGAAAATTGAACAGCATTTGCACATTGAGTCACTAAATAGGGAAACTAACTATTTTTGAGGTCAAAAGGTCAAAGGTTAACTCAAGGTCAACCTTCCAAAATCATTTTTCATCTGAAAAATTGTCACTTTTCATCCTGTTGACCTGAATTTGATCAAGATTGTAAATTTTAATCTTCATGAAATGGACAATTTGCTGTATCAATGGAAAACCTTTTTGGAGGGGGGGGCGTATTTTGCAAGTATCGTGCTCCGCATGACGGCTTCTTGTTACTTGCCGGAAAAGATTCCGGCAAGTATGTTGATCTGTTCGTTTGTTTGTCTGTCTGTCTGTCTGTCTGTTTGGCTGTCTGTTTGCAGCACTACGTCTATACCGTTGCACGTAGAATCGCCAAACTGTGCCCAATTGATGACGTCATCGGTCACGTGGTTCGGCTGCCATCTTGGGAAAACCGAAAAACTTTGCACCTCTATATCTCCGAAAGTGCTGAACAGAAAAAATTGAGACATGGCTCATTGTAAAGAACTCTCCATGGGGAATAAAATATGTTAATGATGACGTCATCGGTCACGTGGTTCTGCCGCCATCTTGGAAAAGCCAAAAAACTTTGCACCTCTATATCTCCGAAAGTGCTGAACAGAAAAAATTGAGACATGGCTCATTGTAAAGAACTCTCCATGGGGAATAAAATATGTTAATGATGATGTCATCGGTCACGTGGTTCGGCCGCCATCTTGGAAAAACGGCAAAACTTTGCACCACTTTATCTCCAAAAGTGCTGAACAGAAAAAATGAGACATGGCTCATTGTAAAGAACTCTCCATGGGGAATAAAATATGTTAATGATGACGTCGTCGGTCACGTGGTTCGGCCGCCATCTTGGAAAAACCGAAAAACTTTGCACCACGATATCTCCGAAAGTGCTGAATAGAAAAAAATTGAGACATGGCTCATTGTAAAGAACACTCCATGGGGAATAAATTATGTTAATGACGATGTCATAGGTGCGTCCATTATGACGTCATAATTCGACAAGTACAAAACTTCATCCGATCAAGATGAAATTTATTGAGCGTAATCTAGGAATAAATTAGTTTAGATAATGATGACAAAATAGATGATAGTAAACAAATAATGATGATGTCATCGGTCACGTTGTTTGGCCGCCATATTTGTCCAAATTGGCCGATAAAAAAAAAGTATATTCCGGCAAGTCCTCGGTCTCTGACCGATTTTTCATCTGTTTGTTTGTCTGTCTGTCTGTTTGCAGCACTACGTCTACACTGTTGCACGTAGAATCGCCAAACTTTGCACACATATTGGTCTTGCCCAGGAATAGACTGTGCCCAATTGATGACGTCATCGGTCACGTGGTTCGGCCGCCATCTTGGAAAAACCGAAAAACTTTGCACCTCTATATCTCCAAAAGTACTGAATAGAAAAAATTGAGACATGGCTCATTGTGAAGAACTCCCCATGGGGAATAAAATATGTTAATGATGACGTCATAGGTCACGTGGTTCGGCTGCCATCTTGGAAAAACGGCAAAACTTTGCACCTCCATATCTCCGAAAGTACTGAATAGAAAAAATTGAGACATGGCTCATTGTAAAGAATTCTCCATGGGGAATAAAATATGTTAATGATGACGTCATCGGTCACGTGGTTCGGCCGCCATCTTGGAAAAACCGAAAAACTTTGCACCTCCATTTCTCCAAAAGTGCTGAATATAAAAAATTGAGACATGGCTCATTGTAAAGAACTCTCCATGGGGAATAAAATATGTTAATGCTGTCGTCATCGGTCACGTGGTTCGGCCGCCATATTTGTCCTAAATGGCCGATAAAAAAGTACATTCCGGCAAGTCCTCGGTCTCTGACCGATTTTTCATTTTGTCTGTCTGTCTGTTTGTCTGTTTGCAGCACTACGTCTACACCGTTGCACGTAGAATCGCCAAACTTTGCACACGTATTTGTCTTGCGCTCTAACATTCTGTGCCCAAATGATGACAGCATCGGTCACGTGGTTCGGCCGCCATCTTGGCAAAACCGAAAAACTTTACACCTCTATATCTCCGAAAGTACTGAACAGAAAAAATTGAGACATGGCGCATTGAAAAGAACTCCCCATAGGGAATAAAATATGTTAATGATGACGTCATCAGTCATGTGGTTCGGCCGCCATCTTGGAGAAACCGAAAAAAATTGCACCTCCATATCTCCAAAAGTGCTGAATAGAAAAAATTGAGACATGGCTCATTGTAAAGAACTCTCCATGGGGAATAAAATATGGTAATGATGGCATCATCGGTCACGTGATTCGGCCGCCATCTTTGAAAAACCGAAAAAATTTGCACCTCCATATCTCCAAAAGTGCTGAATAGAAAAAATTGAGACGGCTCATTGTAAAGAACTCTGCATGGGGAATAACATATGTTAATGATGACGTCATAGGTGCCTCCCTTATGACGTCATAATTGCATTTAACTCTGTCTGTAATATAACAGATGTTCTCAGCTTCATCAGTCGTAATTTCTTTGTAATCGTCGATCCAAACACTACTCATTTTGGTATTTAACTAAATACAAGTCACATCCAGGAATCAAGATCGACCTGACAAAGAACAATACTAGAGATACTTTCTGACCAGTTTCAGCCATTCTAGAATGTCATTGAACTTTCAACTGAGTCGATTGAATGTTATGAAGGCTGTGTCCACTAGCACTGAGGAGAAAATCAAAGGTTGTGAAGAGTAAGATCACACAAGTGCATTATATGCAAGATGAGATACTATCTTTAATACAGATGCTCAGAACACATGTGCACAACATACTACTCTGTACCAGAAATGTGAACCAAGATATTGAGTGTATGTCAAAACCATATTCTGATTCCCACCAAACTAAAATCACCATGCTGGACGTGTAAAATGTAAATCACATGATGTAAAATCACAAATGATGTAAAATCACAAACTCATTTTCAGGTATTTTAACAAAGGGTAGTCAACATTGTACAACACTAATCAAGTCACATACAGTATCGTATCACACCAGAGGTCATTGGTGTTACAAGATTCAGATGACGAGATCATTCACTGGTAATGATTGACACCTTTGGGTTTAGCAGTTCTAGAGAATTTGATATAGCTTCTGATGAAGAAGTGTATCCAATTTGAAGTGTTGCTGTTCATGTATTTGTGTTCATGAACATACATTTTGAACTCGTCTTTCCAGAGACAACCATTCAACCTTTACTGGATCACATACAGGTTGATAGACTTGTGACTGTCTCACTGGAGGAAGTTCACATCTATCAATATTTAATTACTGATGTTAATTACAATCAGGTAAATATTTGATAATGTAGCTCTGTCTGGGCTAAGATATGTAATGTATTGTTTGAAATCATAGTATGCTGTCATATATGTCATGCTTGCGGAGAATATCTGCTATAACAACTTACAACATCAATTATGTCTCATGAACCATTCATGTACACTCTGTGGTGACAAAAGTCATGTCATGATCAGAATAGTACGTATCATGCACGTCCATGTGAACTTGTTCCGGTTCATTTTTATTGAAATATATGTGATCTATCATTGTACCTCTATCTGTTGTTGCCTGGTTAATACATTGTTTGAATCCATAGCGTTGCATGAGCTTTGTCAACTCTGTTTGTCTTTGGTTTGTCAAATCATCATTGAAGTCACCAAGTATGATTGTTGGCACATGTAACGGCATCAAATCAAGAAGACTACTTAGTTGTAGCAAGAAGGTTTCATTGGGAATGATGGTTTCCTATAAACTACAGCAACAACAAAACGTGATTTCTGCGTTTCTAAAACTATTGCTTTTGACTCCAATCCTTTCACAGATATCAGTTCTAGTTCTTTAGGTTGCAATTCAGTCAGTGCACATATCATCACTCCGTGCAAATTACCATGATCATGCATGCTTGGAATATTTTGTCTGAAAACTGTATATCCATATTTCTCAGCAAATTCATCAACATTATGATCATCTGTCAGATAGGTTTCAGTGAAACACATAACATCTGTTTCAGCTAAAATTTGATTTTCTCTGACTCATCAGGTCTGCTAATTTCTCCAGAAAATAATGGATATTTAAGTGACCCACTGTTATCCAGTCAGGTTTATGCAAGGTCAAAAGATTTAACTCTTCCATTGACAATGTATTAACACGCATTTCATTAATTTCATGTTCCAATTTATCATTAGCTTTTATTCCAGCTGAATCAAAGTCAAGTATATGCAAACCAAGCAGAGTCTTCACTCGACTGAATGCCACATATGCTTGTCCTTTTCCAAATCGTTTTGCACCCTTCATGCTGACAACAATTTCATCCACTGTGAGACCTTGACACTTATGAATTGTTACTGCCCAAGCCAGTGTAAGCGGGAATTGTCTTCTTGAGATTTGCGCTGCCTTCCTGTTTCCTTTTTCAAATTTCCCTTCATGTCTTTTGATTGGAACTGCATTGGGATATCGGTCTTTCCACTGACTTCCAGAAATAGCACTTGTACCTACATTTTCGTTGTCAAATTTCACCAGAACTATAGCAACTCCTTTGTTTGTATTTTCTATGATACTTTCAACAGTTCCGATCACACCATTAACAAGTCCATCTCCAGTATCCACATTATATGTGAGCATCACTCGTGCACCAATTGCCAAAATGAGAGTCGTATGAAGACCAGCAGTTTCAGAACGTTTCTGTGAAGTTGGTATTCTTTCCAAATTTAGTTGTCCTGTGCTGTCCGTTTTGTCATCTGATGCATGAATGTAAATACGCTGTTTAGGACTTGGTGCAAGTTTCTCCAATTTTGCCATATTCCTGTCATCAACATCACAGTTGAATGCAAATACGTGGAGTACATCGTGTGGGTAATTTGGATCATCTAAACTGATTTCTCTATATTTCAATACATCCAGATCTCTATTTGTACATTTCCCAACTCTAACATGGTAAAGCAATTCTGCAAATGCACAGTCATCTTTCTGACGCGTAACTTCATCCAACTCATGTATTTTGAACTCTTCTTTCCAGAGACAACCATTCAACCTTTCGACTGGATCACGTACAGGTTGATATATTTGTGACTGTCTCACTGGAGGAAGTTGATACAAATCTCCAACTGCAAGAATACACACATTACCAAAATATATTGAATCTCCAGTAACTCCTTTAATTTCCTCTAGATGCTTGTGGATGTTCAACAACATATCTGATCCAACCATGGAAATTTCATCAATGATAACCAAGTGCAGCTGTTCCAACTTGGATCGTAGGGAATTCAGTTTCTCAAATGACAAATGGTCACCTTCTTTCCCATACTTAGTTGTTCGGAGAAGCAGCGCTGAGTGAACGGTCATTCCTCCAATATTAAATGCAGCAACTCCTGTAGGAGCAGTCAACAACACCGTGACATCTGTTGGTTTTATCCCACCTGACAGTGCTAACAACTTTCTAGTGTCTGAATGTATCAGTTTTATCACATGACTTTTTCCAACACCACCAGGACCACTCAAGAAAAGCCTGTATGGTTTTACAGTTTTACCCTGTTTCATTGCTATTACGGCATCTTTGCACCACTGTCTGTGATAAAAAACGATCTCTGCCTGTTTCACATTGAGTCTACGAATCATTTTTCGATATTCTGAGGGTGACATAAGCTCTCGGTCAGCTTCAGCTTGATAACGTGCTACAAGTTCTGATGTCTGGATACATTTTGGCGATTCAATCATGTTGGCATTTGCATCAAGATCTTCCTGGTCAATATCCCTCTCCACATCAATGTCTTCATTTATATCTTGCAAATTGTTATGCTCAGCACCGGGTGCAATGTTTGCCCATGCGTGTTCTGGTGGTCCATATTCTTCATGATCATGCATAGCTTGATCGATTAGTTCCAAATTTTTGTGTGAATTTTGCCTCATTTTCACATATGGCATCGGCAACGGCATAATAATGAGAAGCATAATCAGGAAATCCTGCAGTCAGATCAACATCCTCATTTCTCCATGGTAAATATAGCATCAGTTTTGCTCGATAGAAGTTACTGGAGTCTTTTTCAAAACTAAACTTTCTAAATCAAATTACTGCTTCACATCGACGTTTATGCATTGTTCCTTTGCCATCTTTCAACTTGATGTACTTTGGGAGTCTATCTCTGTCAGCTAATCCTGCCTGTTCTTGATCCATTTCTAATACCACAGGAACACTGTCATCTATCTCTTCACCTCTGTCACAATGACTAACCGAATAATTGGCAGCAAAATCAGCATGGCACAGGTTTTCCAATATGTTAGGTCTTAAAGCATATCTTATGATGATGTTACTTTGGAATATACTGTATCCTCATCTCCATCATCCAGATCATCAAGCTCTTTTTGTGGTTTCAGCACAACTGATCGTTCTGTTTTTGCATCAGTATTGACAAACAACACCTGTCTACTGAATTTCTTCATTGGCATTGACAAAATTCGATACACAGCTTCTTGTGCACTTACTTCACGATGGTTCAAGAATACTGATCCCACACGTCTCAACATTGTTTTGATGTCCTGATCTTTGTATTCTTTGCACACTTGTTTCAATAGCTCTCCTACACCTTTTTCATTCTTGGTCATGTTTGCAGCTACATACATAACACATGCATATGCATCAACAATGAACTGGATATCAATGTTTGCTTGCCATGCTTTCAATACAGTAGGATTGCATGGATTAACATTAACTTCAGAAGGGTTTCTCCTCAGCAGTATATGTTTGCCTTTCTCAGAAACTGGCAACGCATTTGCATAAAGTTCTTCTGGTACATTCGCCATATCCAACAGTTTTGTCATATTAACATTCTTTGGGGTACTTTCATCGGACAATACCTCTTTCACTTTGCTGAGAACACACTTGGCACTTTCCTTGACCAGTTTTGAATTTTGATCATCTGGTTCTCTGGCAATGATAGTTCTTGAACTCGGTGGTTTTGGGTATTTGAATCGACAACAACCCTTTTTTCTACAGTAAGACGAGTGACTATGGACTTGCAACCTTTCAACTAATGTGTGTAGCACAGGATCATCATCTGGCAGAGCACAAGATACATGTTTGTCCATGAAAGATGCAACAGCTTCATCAGATGCAACATCTAATTTTGGTGCATTTTTTTACCCAAAGTAATGTGTGAGCATGAGGAGATCCATGAGCTTGAAATTCTATACGGATCACATAGTCAACAATCTCACCTAGCGGATGAGCATTCGATTTCAGTACATCTCTGAACAAAAGCTCTAATCTGTATTGAAACTGGCGTGCAGCAGTGACAGGGTTTGATCTCAACCACATTGATCTATCTGCAAATGACATAATTTTCACATCATCGTCACTCAGTATTGTACCATACTGTCGAGCTATTGTTTGAATTACATCAGGCCATTGCATGTCGGCAGCAGATACTGTGAAAAACCATTAGGCTCCGGGCCAGGTATGGTCCATCTGCACCCCCCCCACAACTCTCCGACCCTGGGTTTTTCTGAACCATTGGGGTGTCCTGGGGTGGAAATCAACTGGTAACAGTAAATAAACTTGGACTCACTACCCATTTGGTACCTATATTGGATGGTACCCTCAAAACAGCATATTTTTAAATCCGCGTTGCGCCATATTCGACACACGTGTTCTTTTGGTATTTGTGCCTGCTAATATTAACTCAGAATAAAAAGTTATATACCAAAAGAAAGCTGTTCATCTACTGATCATCATAGAATATTGACACATTACTTATAATGGTACCTTAATGGTCATAACTAGTGCTGAATAGCAGTACCCCACTTTAACGTAACATAATTCGGTATCGACCGTACTATTTCATCTTACACACATAATATGAACACATTACACCTGATATGCTTACATATATATTTTATTGGCTTTCTCCTGTATATCAGCTTTAATTTGATACCAGATACATCCCCATAGCTTCAATTCTCTTTTTTATACAGCGTGTCAAAGATACTACCGGTATGGGGTGATATTGTAGGCGATGCTGCATTTGTCAATTTACAAATGCTGCCACGTATATCATGTACATATATGTTGGACACATGACAAAATCTATGTATTGTTAATATGTGTTACTTAATATATTGTTGTATTGATGTATCACTGTAGTTTATTGCAGGAATTTTGACGAAAATGGCATGCAGATCCTTCCATGTTTGTATCCTGCGTAAATTGAGATCATCAGATTGTACAATTATGTTATTTAAGTGTCTCTTACAGCGACAGAACGAGTCAATTAGTTAAGTTAAACACCTTTTTTTACATAGTTAAGTATGCAATATAAGATATTTTTTATAATTAAGATGCAATTTATAAAAATTATTCAGCTTGGTACTTACCAATATTTTGATGTGTTTTGCAGGTGAAGTAACAACGCTAATATGGAACATCCGGCGCGAGCGAAACGTACACGTGAGAGTGAACAACCACCCATTGTGTGCATAACTCATGTAAAGGGACTGAGCTATGGAGAGTTGCACTTGTTATCTGGACTCAAAAATTCTGAGAAGAAATTGGCCAAGCTGCAGGAGGTCAAAGAAAGACGCCTTGCACAACCCCCACAGTCTCCGCATATGATGAAGGACACATGTGATTTGGTCCCTGAATCTCTGGCCGAACACCATGGTTTCCACTGGGAGTGTTACAAGCGTTTCACGATGAACTTAGACAGACTGAACCCTCCTACTGCAGGTACATCTGAAACAACTGGTGCCACAACTCAGCGGATGGCCCGTACTAGTTCTGGTGACAAGATCATATTTAAGCCAGACTGTATCTTCTGTTCTTCGGAAAGTCGTAAAAAAGTGAAAGTGCATGGCAGTTGGACTACCCAGGGGATGAGCCAGTTCGAGTATGAAGGCTGGAAGCCGGTACTGGAGATGGCTGAAATGAAGCAAGATGAAACGCTCTTAATGAGGATCCGAGGCCATGATCTTTTTGCCTCTGAGGCAAAGTTCCACAAAACTTGCCGTATGAAATATATGCAAAAGCCAGAGAAATGGCGCAGTACTGACGAAGAGGCACAGCACCATCAAGGAGAATTAGAAGAAGCCCACAGACAGGCATTCGATGTGGTATGTGATGCCATTGAAAGGGATGTGTTAATGGCCAAGAAGATAATGAAACTATCCGACCTGAGGCAAATGTATGTCATTAACCTGCAAACCAGCAAATATGCGAATCCTGACTACCGAGCCAGCAAACTAAAACTGAAGCTTGAAAACCACGAGCCTTTCAGGGAGAGACTATCATTCTGTGATCTGGGAAAGTCCTACATAATATTCAGCACTGCAATTGACGTCCAGACAGCAGTGAAACAAGCCTTCAAATTGGGATCAAGAGATATGCTTGAGAGTGCAGGTAGCCATTTACGACTGTCAATTCTGGATGATTTCTCGAATGCCCCAGAACTGAAATGGCCACCAAGTCCTTCTGATCTCCAACAAATGGACAATGTTATACCAGATTCACTCAAGAAGCTGCTATGCTACATCATAACTGGAACAACATCAGCAAGGTCACAACGAAGCCAGCGATTAGTTCAATCAATCGGCCAAGATATCTGTCGCGCTGCCACCAAAGGCTCTTGGAAGCTTCCAAAACACATCATCATGTGCACGTCCCTGAGACATCTATACAGAAGTGAAAAGCTCATAACCCTTCTTAATAGAATGGGACACTGAGAGTTATTCATTTTCACTTGAATTGGAGACTGCACTGGCCGAATCAGTGATGAAGTCATCGACACAACTCTCCAACCAAATCATCAGGTCACCACGAGAGCCGTCTGTCTTCCACTCGGAGTTTGACAATTTCGACTCATTGGTGAATGATCTGACAGGAAAAGGTTCTGTTCATACAGCACACGGGATCATGATGCAAGAAGTCAGTGATGATCATGCCGCATCTGGTCCAGCAAGGCCAACTCAAGTTAGGACCAAACGGCGTTCTCTGCAGTTGATGCCAAAGAGTTGCCTCAGCTGGAATCGTCTCAAGAAGAAACAGACTCGCGCGTGATATTATACGTAAACTACGCCAGGAGCCAGAAATATGAGTTTGTTCGAGTGAAGAGCCCAGACTCGGATGTATTCTTCATCTTACTGCACTACGCCGCATCGATAAACGACATAAAGATACTGTTTGACACAGGCACAGGAAACAAGCAGAGGCTAATAAACGTCAGTAAACTCGCAGCAGACTTCGGCCAAGAGAAGAGTACTGCTCTTATGGCACTTCACGCCTACAGCGGTTGTGACAGCACTAGCGCTTTCCGAGGGATTGGAAAAATCAAACCTGTTAAAACGCTGCTTCGTCTGCCGCAATACATCCCTATTCTCAACAAGCTTGGGGATACGTGGGATGTGCCAGAAGAGCTGAACAATCAACTAGACAGCTTCACATGTGCCATGTATGGAAGAGGAAAGGTATCACACGTTGATGATCTGCGACTCCTGAGAATAAATGAGCTATGTGCCAAGGAGAATCGTCACCTACCCTCAGGCAATGTAGACATGGCCAATATTCCACCATGTATGAGGAGCCTCACACAGCACATCCGAAGGGTCAACCACCAAGTGGGAATTTGGAAGAGAGCTCACGTTCCTCGACCAAGGATTCCCAAAGCAAGTCCAGGCCATGGCTGGGAAGAGGAGAAAGGCTGCCTGGATCCTCTCTGGTATGATGGAGACATGCTTCCGCGTGAGCTGGCTGATATAGCTCAGGTCATGTCAGACGACGATGAGAGTGATGATGAATCAGGTGATGAAACACCTGATGATATGGATCGTGTTTTGTACAGTGATACCGATGAAAGTGACAGTGACGATGACTGATCATGATGGACATATGCCATTCGTGCAAGCAAGCCAACTTGACTGCACTCATGCAGTGTTTGACTTTTGTTGATAATTAACAAAATGCAATTGTTTGTTTGTGTTCTTTTGAGAGTGGATACTTGTATTATATGATATAATGTGGTTAACTGAGTGTACGACATACATATGTAATTGTAGGGATAAAACTGACTGTTAATATTATTATGATATCTGTTGTTGAGCAATAATGTTTGGTTTATCATCAAAATATTCGATACTAAAAATTTTTTCAATGGGATGTTAAAATTTAGTTTCAAATAAGAAATATTTTTACTTTTACAGTAAATATTCGAGCATTACATTGTTACTGTTCTGTGGAAGGTGTTTGACCCAGTGTATGAATATTAATATGATATTAAAAACTACTGTGATTAATAAACAAGTTTTTCTTGTTTAATATGTTAATAAGATGGCAGTATGATTATGATATTCGATTATGAATGACATTTATAAGTGTAATAGGCAGTTCTTTTGAATATAGACAAAGACTGTTACCGAGATTATATGATTCATGGTTCTCGCGAAACAGGTAGTATCTTTGACACGCTGTATAAAAAAGAGAATTGAAGCTATGGGGATGTATCTGGTATCAAATTAAAGCTGATATACAGGAGAAAGCCAATAAAATATATATGTAAGCATATCAGGTGTAATGTGTTCATATTATGTGTGTAAGATGAAATAGTACGGTCGATACCGAATTATGTTACGTTAAAGTGGGGTACTGCTATTCAGCACTAGTTATGACCATTAAGGTACCATTATAAGTAATGTGTCAATATTCTATGATGATCAGTAGATGAACAGCTTTCTTTTGGTATATAACTTTTTATTCTGAGTTAATATTAGCAGGCACAAATACCAAAAGAACACGTGTGTCGAATATGGCGCAACGCGGATTTAAAAATATGCTGTTTTGAGGGTACCATCCAATATAGGTACCAAATGGGTAGTGAGTCCAAGTTTATTTACTGTTACCAGTTGATTTCCACCCCAGGACACCCCAATGGTTCAGAAAAACCCAGGGTCGGAGAGTTGTGGGGGGGGTGCAGATGGACCATACCTGGCCTGGAGCCTACATGTAGGATTACCTACTTGTCGAACCATGGCGAGTACATCATAAAATACAGTTTGAAAGTAGGCCTGTGTCCCTCTAACATTCTTCAGGATTCTATATGCATGGTCAGATTGTATAAGTCTACTCATGTGTTCAACACTTTTCACCATACCAGCTGTGAGTCTTTTGCCACGAAAGTGTTTGCCACTAGCTCTACGAAACATGAAGTGATGATATCACTCTGAACTTGTTTGCTTTCAGTAGCATATTGTGCACTAAGGAGATGAAACGTGTGATGGAAAGACAACTGTGACTAAGGAAAACACAGAAAGTGATGACTCTGATGAGGAACTAGTTGCTGAAGATGAACATGCTTTTGAAGAAGCTTCTAAAGTTTGCGGCTTGCCATATGAAACTAGCATGATGAATGAAAATCCAGAATTAGTAAACAAATTGATAAGTGTTGCACCAGGAGATAACGAGAAGCCAATGCCACTTCTGAGTGATCCTAATTTTGAGGAATTGTCACATCCAGATAAATATCCAGATGGATCAAATGCACTGACAACTGATCGACCAATTCATTTAACTCCACGAAAATACTGTTTTCGAATTGTTTTTCTGTTTTACTGTTTTCGAAATGTTTTTCAAGCACTTCGTCATTTGACAAGGATACACTTGTACCATCACATGCACAGTATGGCTCAAACACAACATAGTGAGATTGACCAATCAATCCAAGATGAAATTCCTTATCACTGTGATATCTGGAACATACAGTGTGCATGGTAGAGCTTGACGTTGCATGAACATAAACAGTGAATGAAAACATATCTGCCAGTGCCTGCAGTGTTACGTGGTCTCCCCTTTGATTTCCATATTGAACTTCATCAATGTACCTTATCCATTGCAACTCTCTTTGTGTTTTGATATCCTGTATTTCCCTGATAGCTCTATCATGTTCCGTTGGTTGCTCAGTATCAGCATTAGACAAATTTTCTGTTGCTATCCTGGCTGATATAAAGTCACGATAATTCTCAGCATTTGTGTCATGAAATCAGCAACTTGTTCACGCAACAAAACTGGGTTACATGTAGTCACTCCTAGCCTGTCAAGGTGGTAACAAACAGAATAGAACATACAATTGCCATCACGTGGAACGTCAACAATATTCATTCTGTTTTTCCTAGCTAAGACATTCAACTTTGCATAGTCTGTCTGACAATGTTGTGGCAGATCTGACATTGATACATCAATCACAAATGTTGGTTGTTTTTCTTCTGAACAGCCTTGTGCTACACTTTCTGAACTATGGTCAGTAGAGCTAGGTGTTGATTGTTTCACACGAACTTTGTTTTCGTTTCTTCAAGCTAGGATCATCAGCTAATTGCCTGCCAAAGCTCAACGTCATCATGTGCAGAATCACAGGCCCAGTTTTCATTGATTTCAATATTTGTGTAATGAGGGTTGTCTAACTTTAACCTGCGCAAAGCATTCAAAACTCTATCAGCATCTACATAATCATACATATAATGAGAGGAATGTTTCAAACTCCGTTTCAACTTCATGGGCACTATCTGTGATTCAGATGGCAATCGTGGGAACAGTTTACAAACAGCATCTAATTTTGATGGCACGTTAACTGCAGGACCATGTATACCATGTTGTTTTCCTCTTGGTAAACCAACCATTTTCATGAATGGGATTCTTTGCGATATCAATCTTAGTTCCAGCGCATTTAGGTCTTTCAGTTCACGTGGCTGTTGTTGCAGTGACAAGTTATTAGCCTTTGATTGTGCAGGCATTTTTCCTGTCTTCAGAGTCAAATCACATGTTCTACATATCCACTCTTGGCCATCATGTGACTTTAATCTATATGAAAGTACATCGTTTAACAAACTGCTGGAACACTTCTTGTATCTATCTTCATTCAAGTGTATAACTGTCATTCTGTACATTAAACGGTGACATGAACAACATATATAATTTGCAGAATCCTTAACATTTTTCAAAAACTCTGAAATCACTGTTTCATTTTCTGGGATTATGTTAATCTTCACTTCTCTAATGATTCTCATTGATTTTTAGCCGCGTCGCAGACGCTGGTCATAGAGTGTGCTCTGCTGTTGTTGTTGTTCTTCTTGTTCTTCTTCTTCTTCTTGTTCTTGCAGAGAAGACAAAACCTCAAAGCTCCACCCATTCTGGGAACCATAGCTCCACCCATTCTGGGAGAGGCCTCATATAAACAAATATCCACCATTTTATTAACTCGCATAGCTTTGAGGCCTGTTTTGTAGGCCCATGGTGTCTTCCTCTCTCACACAGTTTTATTTCAAATCAAATTCGATATATCATTTCATTTTTCACAGTTGCTAACATAGTTTTAGACTCGGTTGAAAAAAAACGGGAAGAAAATCCGATGAAAGTTGCCCTTTATAGAACGAAATGAATTCTCAAAGGCCTGTAACTTCAAGTCCATTGAGATTTATTTTTTTTAATCGCGGCATGGTCAGTCATACACCGCCCGAAATAACAGACGGGAAAATGCCGAGATATATATATTTTGTTTAAATCGCGGCATGGTCAGTCATACACCGCCCGAAATAACAGACGGGAAAATGCCGAGATATATTAAAAATTCGTCCATTTGATGACAATCGTCACGATGAAATATTTAATTTATACGTCGTCACAATAATGTGGAGAGAGGAGCATAGCTTCGTTCACGTGTCGCCACACACGGGAAATTGCCGAGATATATATTTTTTAAAACGCGGCATGGTCAGTCATACACCGCCTGAAATAACAGACGGGAAAATGCCGAGATATATTAAAAATTCGTCGCCACACACGGGAAATTGCCGAGATATATTTTCACTTTGCACAAAAATAACATCAAGTAATCGAATCAATAGGAATGTCCTGTGCCTATAACATCGACGTTATAGGCACAGCTGCATCTAGGCATTGTGTAACATCGACGTGGCTTTTGTTTTAATTAAAACTTTTTGTACCTGTTTCACATTTTCCTGTCTCTGTTTTCTATTCTCTGGTGTTTCGTTTTCCCTTGATTCTGTATGTTTCTCTTGATCTGTGTTCTGCCTCAGTTTTCTCTTCTCTGGTGTTTCATTCTCACGAATGTGTTGCATTGAACTTTTCACTGTTCTCTGTCTTTTAACTCTCTTCTCTGTTGTTTCATTTTCCCTTGATTCTGTATGTTTCTCTTGATCTGTGTTCTGCCTCAGTTTTCTCTTTTCTGTTGTTTCGTTTTCCCTTGATTCTGTATGTTTCTCTTGATCTGTGTTCTGCCTCAGTTTCCTCTTCTCTGTTGTTTCGTTTTCCCTTGATTCTGTATGTTTCTCTTGATCTGTGTGGTGCCTCAGTTTTCTCTTCTCTGTTGTTTCGTTTTCCCTTGATTCTGTATGTTTCTCTTGATCTGTGTTCTGCCTCAGTTTTCTCTTCTCTTGTGTTTCGTTTTCCCTTGATTCTGTATGTTTCTCTTGATCTGTGTTCTGCCTCAGTTTTCTCTTTTCTGTTGTTTCGTTTTCCCTTGATTCTGTATGTTTCTCTTGATCTGTGTTCTGCCTCAGTTTTCTCTTCTCTGGTGTTTCATTCTCACGCAATTTTCTCATTCTTAACTTAGACTCTTCTCTTCTTTGAGCAGTGCTTTTGCCTTTTGGTTTACCCATGATAAACTTCCGAATTTACAAAAAAATTGGAAGATATTTATATCGATGTGTGCTTAAAATGTAATTTGTGCAGTAAATCAACAAAATCAGACTTTATTTGAAGTCGGTTTTTTTTGTAACTTTTCGTTTTCTTTAGACCTTTTGTTTAGGACAAAGATAATGTGAAATTTGCTATGGATTTTGGTGACTTTTCTCTTTTTGATGAGGTGCGATGGAGTTTGACAATGGCAGGACCACGCGTGATAACGATATGAAGAATGATACCAGGAACAGCACCTGAAAAGAGAGAAAAAACACAAATAAGAATATTTGTAAGTTTATATTAATTTCTGAATGGGTATTTATTTTACGACGTTTGGACGAAGGCAATTCTACCCGTCATCTAACGCCCTTGCATCGGGTGACACAATTGTGAATTCAGAATTCAGTAAACATGGTTCAGTAGGGAAAACCTCAATTTTTCAACCAGGATGAAAAACAAAACTTGCTTCATGCCGGGCCTGGGTTTGAACACACGGCCCTCCAGTTAGTCTGCTGTATCCGGTTTATAGGAAAATCAGATATGATTTCTTTCATTGCCCTATACCACAAACATGTTATACCTAATAATTAAGCCTGCAGAAGTAATGGTAACTTCGCCCCCAAAACTGTCATTTTAGATCATATAAACCACCCTAAAATTGGCCCTTTGGATCTGTACGAATGTGTAGCATTCGTACCATGTTCTGTCCCTTTGGATGATTCAACATCACCCATACTGCTTGGGTACCTAGTAAGGTCCTAAACCTGCTACATGCATGATTAGAAAAGATGATTTTCGAGAAATGATAGAGTTTGAAATTCCAATGATAAAGTCCAATTTGAAGTTTCAGAAAATTCAAAAACAGACAAATTCCAAAAATTATCTACTACTTTGAGGGGAGGAGCCCATACAATCAGTGTAACAAGTATTGAAAGAATCCAAAATGAGCTCTTTGAGAAGATACACTTTGAAAAAAGTTGATAAGACACCGGCAGACAGATGACAGACGATGCCGGACGAATGAGTATCGGAAAAGCTCTGCTGACCATCACCACAGCAGATCTAAAAACTCTCACCAAAGTCAGCAGGTGATGTCAAGCGATCAGCAAACAACTGCTCAAGTACAAAACTGCACCTGCAAAGAAAAAGTGAATATTCTCATCACCAAAAAACAATATTTTCCATTAAGATCAACATCTATCTATAATTCCACTAATCTCTGTGTGTTTGTTTGTACGTTTGTTTGTTTGTCTGTGACCGCTGTTTCTCGACAACCACGGGTCCGATATACTTTAAACTTGCCAGGTATATTGCTGGGGACCCGAGGATGTGCCTTTTCAAGGTTTCATATTAATCGGACAATTACTTACCGAGCTATGTCCAAAAAACGATTCAACCAATCAGAGAGCAGCGAGCTATCGCGTGTGCCGAACGTGGCGAACACACTCTGCCTCGGATGGCACATTTGAGAGCGTATTCATTTATTTCACGTTTGCAAACTATGTTGCCGCTATGTTGGCGTTAAACTATGTTTTAAAACTAATTAAAACCCCGGGGGGATTGTCACTGTACTCGCAAGCCGTTCGCCGTTCGCTTTGGCGTTGCGAATGGACCAAAACATTTCATGAACCAAACCATTTCATGTAAAGCGTTCGCCGTTCGCTTTGGCGTTGCGAATGGACCAAAACATTTCATGGACCAAACCATTTCATGTAAATAGAGGGGGGGATATAATTTTAGATATATATATAGTACGGGCATGCCCTAGTTGAAACAATTGAACTAATCATTCGAGCAGTTCCAACCGCTTGAATATTATTTACACAACTGTATTTATTTGCAAATCGCAGATGTAACTTTTGAGATATCAATTAGCTATTTCATAGGTATATTTATACGACAGGGGAACTAAAAATATAACATACAAGCATCGACACATTCAAAGTACACCGACCCCACGTCAAATAAATAAATATCCTCCAGCGCGGCATTGCCGGGGCACCTTCGGCCTTCGGCGCCCGGCAATACCGCCATGCAGCTCATAGACACTGTATGGGAGGGGGCGATGGACAACATATCCTTTGGCGTCCGCTGATGCTGCACCGCGTGCATTGTGTACAAATGCACTTTTTTTTTTTTTTTTTTTTTTTTTTTTTTTTTTTTTTTTTTTTTTTTTTTTTGTATACAAGATCGAGGCTCGTGAAAGAGCTAACATTAATCACACAAAAAGACAAACCGACACACAAAACACAAAAAACAAGGGGAGGTGGTAGACAAGATGGGGAGAGAGGGGGAAGGACACAAAAGAGAGGGGGAAGGACACAAACACAACATTTGAGAGCAGGGACATCGGGAGGACTTGGGGGGAGGTGGGAGAGGATTAAAACATATGAACACTGCAAGGACTCTGGGGTGAATTACCGGGGGTAGAAAAGATCAAGGTTTTCGATGGGGGAAGATAAGAGATGGTGGTGAACAGCTGTTTTAAAGACCTGGAGGGAGGAGTGGGATTGAAGGGAGTGGGGGAGTTTGTTCCAGAGGCGGGAGAAAAGGGGAATGAAAGAGTGAAGGTGAGCAGAGAGCCTAGACTTTGGCAGTTTAACCAGAAGAGGGTTGCAGGCAGATCTTGTGCGACCTGAAGGAATATTGGGGGGACAGAGCACAGAGAGAGCTGGGGGAGCAAGGCCGGAGAGGAGTCGGTAGAAGACAGAAAGACCACCAACCTGCCTGCGGTGAGTGAGTGAAAGGCCCTCGGCGTTGACTACATCGCAGGAGATTCCAATGATTCTGAAAGCTTTGGCCTCAACAGCGTGAAGCCGAGCAAGGTGTGAGGCAGGAGCACCAGCCCAGAGGGGGGAACAGTATTCCATTGAGCTGCGGATGAAAGCCTTGTATGTGGTGAGGAGCTTCTTCTGTAGTCAACTGTAGTCACTTCTGTAGTCACTTCTGAGGTAAATGTGCACAAATAATACTTCGGAGAGTGACATCGGTGGGCAATGAGATATCGTGTTATATATCGATTTTAGCCCGACAACTCAATGGTGAAAAATCACTTTGAAATTATCTGATCCGGATCCGGATTCGAAACGTCATCAAAATTGAATCACTTCTTTCTTGTCAGACACCCAACCAGTCCACCAAGTTTCGTCCAAATCTGTCCACAACATTTTGAGATATCCCGCTATGTATCGTTTTTGGCCCTATCTCCCAATGGTGAAGAATCACTTTAAAAATGATAGCAGCCGGATCCGGAACTTCACCAAAATCGAATCATTTCGTCCTTGTCACATATGACAAATGCTACCTCTCCGATGGATTCCGTCCAAATCCGCCCACAACATTTTGAGATATCTTGTTCACAGACAAACAGACAGACAGACATGGGTAACACAGACACATACACAAAACACATCCTCCACCCACCTTCGATAGCAGGGGTAAATATGATTTATGGGTGAATATAATTTATGGGTAAATATGAATTATGGGTGAATGTTATGCCAGTAAATATGGGTAAATATGGATAAATATTATGCAAGTGACCAAGCGGAGTATGGGGGAGAGGGGGGGAGGGAAGAGGGTGGAGGGGTTGTGGGGAGGGTGAGGGGAGATTTGTAATCGCATCTTTTTGAACTTCTGAAGTGAATGTGTATAAAAAAAAAGCTTTTCTAAGGTGAATGTGTATAAAAACAATTTCTGAGGCGTCATCTTTGCAGATCATTTCTTTACAGGGGTGCTTCGTTAACTGTTGAGGTGAAGTAAATTTACCTCATTGAAGACACTTTATTGCAGGAAACCCCTTTTCAGCAGTCGATGACAAGCCTGCCTCTTGGCTGCAGTCTCACGATTTCCTCGCGTGCTTCAGTACGGAGCTCCACCAGGGTTAAGACCGAGTGTCTCAGTAACGTCCTTTCCGGCGTCACCATAGCTACGACTGGGTGGTGTCAGCAACGTCCTTTCCGGCGTCACCATAGCTACGACTGGGTGGTGTCAGCAACGTCATTTCCGGCGTCACGGTCACGTGCACCAGCGTTTTGCCTCGTCCGAGGCGGGGTGTAATCGATTTGCGTTTCCATGTATAATGCCAGAGCCCAAGGCTGCGTTATCCAAAATATGATGAACGAGAACGGCACTTGGTAGAACGACCCCCGCCAGGCTAAACAGTTCATGTTTGTATGCACTGATAGACCAGATCTGGATTCGGACCTGAACCAAAATCGAATCGGCTTGTTCTTGTCACCGAACCGACTCATCCACCTAGTTTAGTCATAACTCATCCATAATTTTTTTAATATCATGTTATATATCGCTTTTGGTTTGATCTCTCAATGGTGAAGAATCACTGAGGAAATTAAATAATACTTGTAGCCGAATCCATATCCACATCTTCACCAAAATCACATCGATTCTGTCTTGTCACACCCAACCTCTCCACCAATTTTCGTCCGAATCTGTCCACAACTTTTTGAGATATCCTGCTGTTTTTGCATCGTTTTTGGCCCCATCTCCCAATGGTGAAGAATATTTTTTTTGCACCTCCATATCTCCGAAAGTGCTGAATATAAAAAATTGAGACATGGCTCATTGTAAAGAATTCTCCATGGGGAATAAAATATGTTAATAATGACGCCATCGGTCACGTGGTTCGGCCGCCATCTTAGAAAAACCGAAAAACTTTGCACCTCCATATCTCTGAAAGTGCTGAATATAAAAAATTGAGACATGGCTCATTGTAAAGAACTCTCCATGGGGAATAAAATATGTTAATAATGACGCCATAGGTCACGTGGTTCGGCCGCCATCTTAGAAAAACCGAAAAACCTAGCACCTCCATATCTCTGAAAGTGCTGAATATAAAAAATTGAGACATGGCTCATTGTAAAGAACTCTCCATGGGGAATAAAATAAGTTAATGATGACGTCATCGGTCACGTGGTTCGGCCGCCATATTTGTCCTAAATGGCCGATAAAAAAGTAAATTCCGGCAAGTCCTCGGTCTCTGACCGATTTTTCATTTGTTTGTTTGTTTGTTTTCTTGCCTTCTTATTTGTCCGGGCCATATCTCAGTCATCCTTTGAGCTACGAAGCTGAAATTTTGGCACAATAGTGAGCAAGTCCTTTGTCAAAAACGGTATGTTTTTGTTTTTTGATTAATCAATTAATTGAGGAGTTATTTAATTATGAGCGATTAATTAAGTACTTATTTAATTAATTAAATTTACTTTCTCTTCTGGCCATTATCTCCGGTACCTTTTAAATTAGGAAGCTGATATTTGGACATGCCAATGACCACGGGATTTGGCTGCAAAGGCTATTTTGGATTTATTAATTAATCAATTGATCGATTAATTATTTAATTATTTAATTAATGACTAATTTTTTATTTTTTTTTCAGTTACAGATTCTGATGAAATGGTGGTGGTTTATGTGTTCTCTGACCGAATTGATTAATAATTTAATTTTTTTATGATTATTATTTATTTATTTTCATTATTTATTTATTTTCTTTATTAATCATTTATTTATCCTCTTTCTCATTTGGCCAATATATCAGGCACCTTTTGAGCTCAGAAGCTAATATTTGGACATGACAGTGACCAAGTGATGTGGCTATCAAGGATATTTTTGATTTATTGATTAATCATTTAATCGATTCATTAATTTATTGATTAAACGATCAATTACTTATCGATTACTTATTACTTATTGATCAATTACTTATTGATTACTTTAACGTTACCGGCACTGCCCTCTCTTGGATTAAATCATACCTCTCTGACAGACGCCAGTTCATCTCCATCAATAACTGCAAATCCCCCACTGCTCCCCTCCCCCAAGGTGTCCCCCAAGGTTCAGTTCTTGGCCCCCTCCTCTTCAGCCTTTACCTGTCCCCCCTTGGTCACTTAATCCGCCGTCATGGTCTCCAATTCCACTGCTTTGCCGATGACATCCAGCTTTTCATCTCCACCAAGTCCATCTCCACCGCCACCCACTCTATCCTGACAAACTGCATCACTGAAATAAAATCCTGGCTTCAAATCAACTTCCTCAAGCTTAACTGTGATAAATCTGAAATAATCATCATTGGCACAAAAACGCTCATAAAATCCACCCATAACTTTGCCCTCAACATCGACGGTATCCCAGTATCCACCTCCCCTCACATCCGGAATCTTGGCGTCATCTTTGACCAAACCCTCTCCTTTGACAAATACACTAAACAGATCACAAAGTCAGCCTGCTTTCACCTGAAAAACATTGCCCGTCTCCGCTCATCCCTCTCCTCCACGGCTGCAGAAACCCTCATCCACGCCTTCATCACCTCCCGTCTGGACTACTGCAATAGCCTCCTCCATGGTTCACCCTCAAAAATCACCAATAAACTCCAATACATTCAGAACTCCGCTGCCCGTCTACTCACCCATTCCCGGACCCGTGACCACATCACCCCCGTCCTTTACAAGCTTCACTGGCTCCCCATCCCCCAGAGAATCCAGTACAAAATCCTCCTCTTGACATACAAAGCCCTCCATAACCTGGCCCCATCCTACCTGGCTGACCTCCTCTCCAGACACACTCCCGCCCGCAACCTCCGCTCTGCTGGTACCAACCTCCTGACCCCCTCCATCCGGACCAAATTCAGATCCTGGGGGGACAGGGCCTTCTCCATCGCTGCTCCCACCCTCTGGAACTCACTACCTCACACCATCAGAGACTCCTCCTCACTCACCACATTCAAAACATCACTAAAGACCCACCTGTTCAACACTGCATTCAACATTCAACCCACAGCATTTAACCCCTGACTATCCCTTCTCCTTCTCCCTCCTTTTGCTTTAAATATTTCCCTATTGATTCTTGTCTTTTTGCAATTGTTGTTTTCATGTATTGTTATGCATTATGTTTTCCACTCTGTCAAAGCGCCTTTGGGCTTCTTGAAAAGCGCTATACAAAATAAATGAATTATTATTATTATTATTATAATCAATTAATTATTTAATTTTTTATTAATGACTTATTTGATTAAATTTCTAAAAGATACATCTTCGGATGAAGCACTAGTGGTTTTGTTATGGTATTAGCCAATTGATTAAGAAAATATTTTGTGATAATCTTTTATTGATTTTAATTATACAATTAATCAATCAATTAGTGTACACCTCTCCCTCCCAATGCAGCCTCTGAGCTGCACTGCGGTATTTCCGGGCGCCCGAGGTGCCCCGGCAATGCCGCGCTGTAAGATATTTAATTATTTGGCATGGGGGCGGTGTACTTTGAATGTATCTGTACTTGTTGTACACCGCTCCTTTCTTATGCCATCTCCAGGCATTGCAAATCGTCATTGCCGGGCACCGAAGGGGGCTCGGCAGTGACGCACGCTGAAAGAGAGTACTCAGTTTTCACTCTGGTTTCTTGCTTTCTTTCTTGCTTTCTTGGTTGTCCGGGCGATATCTCAGCCATCCTTTGAGCCAGGAAGCTGAAATTTCGGCACAATAGTGAGCAAGTCCTTTGTCAAAAAGGGTATTTTTTTTTTTTGGATTAATCAATAAATTGAGGAGTTATTTAATTATTAGCGATTAATTAAGTACTTATTTAATTAATCAAATTTCCTTTCTCTTCTGACCATTAACTCAGGCACCTTTTGAGTTAGGAAGCTGATATTTGGACATGCCACTGACCAGGGGATTTGGCTGCAAAGGCTATTTTTGATTTATTAATTAATCATTTCATCAATTAATCGATTAATTATTTTATTATTCGATTAATGACGAAAAATTATTTTATTTTTTTTAGTTACAGATTCTGATGAAATGGTGGTGGTTTATGTGTTCCGTGACCGAATTGATTAATAATTTAATTTTTTAATGATGAATATTTATTTATTTTCATTATTAATCATTTATTTATTTTATTTCTCATTTGACCAATATCTCGGGCACCTTTTGAGCTCGGAAGCTAATATTTGGACATGAGTGACCAAGTGATGTGGCTATCAAGGATATTTTTGATTTATTGATTCATCAATTCATCAATTAATCGATTAATTATTTAATTATTCGATGAATTAGTAAAATAAAAAAAATTCCCCCAGTTACAGATTCTGATGAAATGGTGGTGGTTTATGTGTTCTGTGACCAAATTGATTTATAATTTAATTTTTTTATGATTATTATTTATTTATTTTCATTATTAATCATTTATTTCTTTTCTTTCTCATTTGGCCAATATCTCAGGCACCTTTTGAGCTGGGAAGCTAATATTTGCACATGACAGTGACCAAGTGATCTGGCTTTCAGGATATTTTTGATTTATTGATTAGTCATTTAATCGATTAATTATTTATTGATTAATCGATTAATTATTCATTGATTAATCAATTAATTATTCATTGATTAATCAATTAATTATTTAATTAGATTTCTAAAAGATACATCTTCGGATGAAGCACTCGTTGTTTAGTTTTGCCATTAGCCAATTAATTAAGAAAATATTTTGTGATAATCTTTTATTGATTTTAATTATACAATTAATGAATCAATTAGTGTACACCTCTCCCTCCCAATGCAGCCTCTATGAGCTGCACTGCGGTATTGCCGGGCGCCGGAGGCGTTTCCGCAATGCCGCGCTGTAGGATATTTAATTATTTGGCATGGGGGCTGTGTACTTTGAATGTATCTGTGCTTGTTTGTTTTCTTGGTTGTCCGGGCAACATCTCAGCCATCCTTTGAGCTAGGAAGCTGAAATTTCGGCACAATAGTGAGCAAGTACTTTGTCAAAAACGGTATTTTTTGTTTTTTGATTCATCAATTAATTGATGAGTTATTTAATTATTAGTGATTAATTAAGTACTTATACATTTCCTTTCTCTTCTGGCCATTATCTCAGGCACCTTTTGAGTTCGGAAGCTGATATTTGGACATGCCAATGACTAAGTGATTTGGCTGCAAAGGCTATTTTCTATTTATTGATTAATCAATTAATCAATTAATCGATTAATTATTTAATTATTCGATTAATGACAATTATTTTTTATTTTTTTTAAGTTGCAGATTCTGATGAAATGGTGGTGGTTTATGTGTTATATTAGCGAATTGATTAATTCTTTCTTTTTTATGATTATTATTTATTTATTTTCATTATTAATTATTTATTTATTTTCTTTCTCATCTGGGCAATATCACAGGCACCTTTTGAGCTAGGAAGCTAATATTTGGACATGATCGTGACCAAGTGATGTGGCTACAAAGGATATTTTTGATTTATTGATTAATCACTTAATCGATTCATTATTTATTGATTAATCAATTAATTATTTAATTTTTTTAATTAATGCCTTATTTAGTTAAATTTCTGAAAGATACATCTTCGGATGAAGCACTAGTGGTTTAGTTATCCTATTAGCCAATTGATGGAGAAAATATTTTTTGATAATCTTTTCTTGATTTTCATTATGCAATTAATCAATCTATTATTGCGCACCTCTCCCTCCAAATACAGTCTCTACGAGCTGCACGGCGGTATTGCCGGGTGCCAGAGGCCCCGGCAATGCCGCGCTGGAGGATATTTAATTATTTGGCATGGGGGCAGTGTACTTTGAATGTATCTGTACTTGTTTGAATTTGTTTTATGTTGTACAAGGCCAAACTCAGCCGCTCCTCGGATAGAAAGTGTGAAAGTTGTTTGTCTCCGTGTTTCTCGTTTTGCTTCTTTCTTCCCAAATATCTTACTTTTACCTCCTCAGCATTATCATATTTCCCCTCCTCGCTTCCAAAAATAAAAACAAACAAATAATTTTTTTCACTCCACAGCGATGTCATTCTACTTGAATTTCCTTCTGCCTTGTACTTTCTGTTCTACATTATTTGCCCTCTTTTCTCAATATCTCCAAACAGAATATTGTCTCACATCTAGCATAGCTGGACGCCATGGAAACCAAGGCCTTCAGGATTATTGGAATCTCCCGAGATGGAACTGAGGCTATGGGCCTATCACTTTCTCCTCGCAGATAGGTCGGTGGTCTCTCTGCCTTCCACTGCCTCCTTTCTGGTCTTGCACCCTCTGCTCTTTCCAGTCTTTGTCCCCTCCATATTACTGTGGGGCGCACATGGTGCACCATCAACCCCCTTCTTGTGAAACCCCCAAAACCCAGGAACACTGCTCACCTCCACTTATTTGTTCCTCTTTTTCCTGCTTGTGGAACCAACTTCCACATTCTCCTCAATCCCATTCTTCCCTCCAGATCATCAACACAGCTGTTCACCACCATTTCAGATCATCCCCATCCATAACCATGACCTTTTCTACCCCTGTTAACCAGCTCCCCATCAAAAATTGTGTCAATTCCTGCTACATTTGTAAAGGTCAGAGGTATAAGGTATACCACACAGCAATCTTCCAAACGCGCACCGTTGCTTGAAAGGGGAATCTTTTTTTTTTTCCTCCGCCACCACAGTGGATGGAGGTTATGTTTTTACCACTGTCTGTCTGTTTGTGAACAAAATATCTCAAAAAGTTGCGGAAGGATTCAAACGAAATTTGGCAGAGAGGTGGCGTATGTGACATGGACGAATTGATTAGATTTTGGTGAAGATCTGGAGTCGGATCCGGCTACTGGAAGTTTTAAAGTAATTCTTCACCATTGGGTGATGGGGCCATAACTGACATACAGCAGGATATCTCAAGACGTTATGGACAAATTTGGACCAAACTTGGTGGAGAGGTTGAGTGTGTGACAAGGACTAATCGTTTCGATTTTGGTGAAGATCTGAATATGGATTCGGATACGATAATTATTTAATCTTTAAGTGATTCTTCACCGCGAAAAGTGATCAAGCGAAAAGCGATAAATAACATATTTTAAAAAGTTATGGGCGAGTTATGAATAAACTTGGTGGACGAGTTAAAACAAGAACAAGCCGATTACATTTTGGTTCAAGTCCAAATCCAGATCGGGCCTATCAGTGGAATACAAAACGTAAACTGTTCACGAGGTGAAGGTATGCTCTCTACTGAGTACCGTTCTAGTTTTATTTGCAGCATTTGGAGTCATGTTTTAAAAACATGATGGTCAAAAATATACCATTCGCTCCTTTTGCCATGTAAACCAATTTCGTGTCTTGAATATTTGTGTCTTTTTCACTCCTTTAGAAGATGCAGATATCAAGGAGGTGGAATGGGATGAGCTGAATATTTCTTCCATGGAAGTGGCTGTCCGAACTTTGAACCACCAGTTGGATGCAACAGTATGTGCTGCTCTTTTCCATACCCAATAGTATTTCCCTCTAATTTCTAATTTTGTGCAAAGTGAAACCATGTCACCAGAATTCCTCGAGTTTGAGTCACATTCTGATGATGGAGTTTTCATTCTTACACTTGGTTTGTAGAGCTCGCCTATTTTCATCCAATACCTTCCTTATTCACACCCATAATGTAATTGGAGTCTGTGCTTTTCCAACTTTCTTGTATCTACTGTGTGTGACGTTGAGATACTAATGGAGTCCCTTCCCCCTACTCCAACCTTCCCTCCACTCCCCAAATCCCCCCCCCCCTCTTCTACTACCCCCACCCCACCTCCCTCCTCCACTTTCCCCACCCAATACATTACCTGAGATCTACTCCCATGCTTGTGTTTCCTTCGATACAATTTGTATTTACAAACCTTGCTTCATCACCCATCCCTTTTGTAATGCTATATATTGTTACGGATTCGGGGGTCGGCGCTCCCCTTATCAAGGGGGGGGGGGGGGGGTTCATCCCCTTGTCTTTTAAGCTGGCCGTCCCCCAATCCTGGAAGCTATGACGCTCCTCCCGGTCGGCCTTGGGTAGGGTGATTGGTCAATTTGGGTCCCAAATACCTAATTACCAACACCAACCGCGAGCAGGGAAATAAATCCCGCTCGAACCACGGATAAGATGGAGAATGCCGAGCGGTTAGCAATCCGCGGCCCGAGCCATTAACCAAGAGACTAAACCCGATTCTAGCGGTTCCGAGATCGTACCACAGGTACTCAATTGAGAAAAGACGCAAACGATCGAATAAGAGGAAACCCAGAAAATAAGAAGAACAAAGAGTTGGTTTATTAATTATGTACAAAAACCCAAAGAAGAAACGAAAGGAACGAATGTACAGGAAGGGAAGAAGAAACAAAAGGACACAGGCCAGGCTTACCTATACAGTCTTAACTTATCACGACCCCAGGACAAACAGACAGACTCACACGGAATTGTAGTGGTAGGGGAGGAAGGTCCAGGCAGATGGTCAGGCTCCTCGTCCGGTCCCGACTCGTGCCGTGGTGGTGATGGAGGCCGGCCGGGAGCGCGCCGCGTATCGTGGACCACGAGCAGACCTCACAGATATATCGGGGGACTGAGATGCGGCGTACGTAATACGCAGTTCGTGCCAGCTCTCTCTCTCTCTCTATTAATGTTCGTCTCCACAAGGCAGTTCATATCAAAGGGGCACCCTCACGCAGTTCTTCGAGTCCTCGCAAAAGGAGCCCGCCGAAAGAAGTCCGTCACATGTCTTCGCGCTCGCGCTTATATAACGCGCCTTTACATCAATCCGCGCACTTCGAGGCCACGCCCGCCAGTGAGCTCACCTCAGCCCTGGTTGGTTGGCGAGGGTTCACTGGCTCCGCCCTTGACGGCGAGTTGACAGGGCCACGCCTCGTTCTCGGGTCCCGCCTCCTTTTTCCTCGGCCTTAGACCGCGTGTTCAATGGTGTTTGGAGCGAGGCAGCGAACGCTGCCGGCAAGCAAAGGCGCGTAATAGAATTGGGAGAGAGAGGTTGGCAAAATGGCCGGAATGGATTGGGACCTATTCTTATTTCATTGATGCAACGTAGATTCAACTATTGGGAACATGGCCTTATCTGACACATAATAAGGAAATAACTAAAGTTCCTATGGTGTCTTACGTGTTGCATATGGACTAACTATGGGTGCGACCTTTAACCTTTTAAATGATGGAATATTATTTACAAGTATTATTTACAAAGTGAGGGGTTCTCAAAACTGCAACAATATGTATATATAATATTGTTGTGGTTTTCTAACCTTCACATGTAAATTTAGTAGTAAATTCCCTTATAAATAACCCCTGTGTACATTTCCCCTTAATTGGCTGTTAATTGAAATAATTGCACCCTAGTTAGTCCACATTGCAACACGTAGCGAATCATAGGCCCTTTTCGTAGTTATATCATTATTATGTGTTTCAGGTAAGGCTGTGTTTCCAATAGTGACTCTACGTTGCATCAATCAAATGAGATAGATCCCTTTCAATATCCCCAATGGCCTCCTAAAAGTGCCAGTAATGCGGCGTTCGCCGCCATTGCATGGGGCTGTGTTTACTGGCTCCACATCGCGCCAAAACTCTATTGCCCACGAGGCCAGGATCGGAGAAGAAGGGCGTGGCCCCACCTCATCATCAAAGGTGGAGCAAGGGAGCCCCTGGCGACCAACCAGGAATCGGTGGGCATGGCTTGGTAGGGCGTGGCAAGGAAGATCTGGCAAGTTCGAGAAAGTTCCACGGGGGTCGTTATAAACCCCTTGGCGCGAGGCCCCCAGGCAGGATGAGCGAGGAGAGGCGGCAGATGAGCTTCAGAGGCGGATGACCAAGGAGCACCGAAAGATGCATAAGAAGGCAGGAGAGACCAAGCTGCATAAAGCCCGGAGATGCTGCTTCAAGCAGCCCTGCCGCGTGAAGCTCTGACGCGCTGCTGCGAGCACCCTGGCCGTGAGAACCCGAGTGCGGGGAGTCGGCGGCTGCTCGCTTCCAGCCCTGCCGTTCTGCACAGATCCTTCTCATCCTTCGTCCAGCCATTCCTGCCTGCAATCCCCTTTTGTGTACGTGAGTTTGTTCTGTTCGTCTTGTCCCTGGGGTATAAGTTAAGCCTGTATAGTTAAGCATTGCACTGTGTCTTCTTTTCCTGTATATTACTTTTATTTCTGCTCTTCCTTTGGTTTTTGTATAGTAATTAATAAATACCTGTTCCTCCTTATTCTTTGGTTTTCATTCTCGTCCGATCGTCTTCGTGTTTTCCCCATTGAATATCTGTGGCACGATTTTGGCAGAACCGCTTACAATCGGGTTTAGTATTGCTAACGGCTCGGATTCCGGATTGCTAAACCGCTCGGCAAATACCATCTTGTCCGGGATTCGAGCGGTACTTGTCTCCCTGTTTTGCGGAGGGATTGATAAAGGTATTTGGGCTAATACCTGGACCAATAATCCTGATCAATCCCACCCCGCAAAAGAGCGTTACAAGTACCAGGACCGGTCGGACGGCCAGCTTAAAAAGACGAGGGGATTAAACCCCCCTCGGTAAGGGGAGTGCCGTCCCCCGGATTCATAACAATATATATATATATATATATATATATATATATATATATATATATATATATATATATATATATATATATACACAGTGAAACCTTGACTTACGAGTGCACCAACTTACGAGTTTTCCGAGATACGAGCCGTCGCTCGGGCGGTTTATTGCTTTGAGATGCGAGCCGAGATCTGAGTTACGAGCTTACGCCACCCGCAACCAGGTGGGTTCCGGTCACGTGGTTATCTTGCCGTGCAAGCATTTCTGCCGTATATCGCTGCTGTTTTGTTTTCGCATTTTGGTTATTTTGGAGCTGACGCCACCCGCCACCAGGTGGGTTCCGGTCACGTGGTTATCTTGCCGTGCAAGCATTTCTGCCGTATATCGCTGCTGTTTTGTTTTCGCATTTTGGTTATTTTGGAGCTGACGCCACCCGCCACCAGGTGGGTTCCGTCACGTGGTTATCTTGCCGTGCAAGCATTTCTGCCGTATATCACTGCTGCTTTGTTTTCGCATGTTGGTTATTTTGGAGCTGACGCCACCCGCCACCAGGTGGGTTCCGGTCACGTGGTTATCTTGCCGTGCAAGCATTTCTGCCGTATATCACTGCTGCTTTGTTTTCGCATGTTGGTTATTTTGGAGCTGACGCCACCCGCCACCAGGTGGGTTCCGGTCACGTGGTTATCTTGCCGTGCAAGCATTTCTGCCGTATATCGCTGCTGTTTTGTTTTCGCATTTTGGTTATTTTGGAGCTGATGCCACCCGCCACCAGGTGGGTTCCGGTCACGTGGTTATCTTGCCGTGCAAGCATTTCTGCCGTATATCACTGCTGCTTTGTTTTCGCATGTTGGTTATTTTGGAAAATTTCTTAGTTTTAACCATGGGTCCTAAGAAATTGAGTGCCAAGGGCAGTACTGAGAAGAAGAAGAGGATGATGTGCTTGGATATAAAACACGCAATCGTCGAAAAACATGAGCGAGGTGTGCGTGTTGTCGACTTGGTGAGGCGGATGTGAAGGCAGCTGAAGATTTTATTATAACTTTTGCCGAACTGATAGAAGCCGAACGATACATCCCCCAGCAAATCTTCAACTGTGACGAGACAGGGCTCTTCTGGAAAAAGATGCCGAGGAGGACGTATATAACGGCAGAGGAGAAGAGCATGCCAGGCCACAACTTGTTCAGAGTGCCGGCGATAGCTCGCCTTCTCTTTGTGGAAAACACGGTGAGATCCTTAACATCCAACAACTAATGGGACGCAAACGGGGCGCCCAGTTTAGCGGTACACACATTGATGAATCACCCTGCCTGTGATTCACCCATGACAGGTTATAGCTGGGTCGGGATTCAAACCCAGGCTGGACAGTTTAGAGTCAAGTGTGCGTACCTCCAGTCCAGGCCATCCTGCCAACTTGTATGCTGCATACAGGTGAAATATAAAGCGCGAGATATTTTTATATATACTGTATATTTAAAAAAAAATTGGTGTGGTTTTTGGCGGGCTGGAACGGATTAATAGCATTTCAATGCATTTTAATGGGGAAATTTAATTTGAGAAACGAGCAAATTGAGTTACGAGCTCGGTCACAGAACGAATTAAACTCGTAAGTCAAGGTTTCACTGTATATATATATATATATATATATATATATATATATATATATATATATATATACACACACACACACACACACACACACACACACACACACACACACACACACACACACACACACACACACACACACACACACATACATACACATACATACAGTCATGTGAAAAAGTAAGTACACCCCCATGTAAAGTTTTGACTTTTTCAACATATTTCAACATACAGCTATTTGATCTTCATTTCAACAATATTGACAGATAAAGGTGATATAATATAACAAATATCATGGAACATTTACATTTTGTAGTCCATTGTAAACTTTAAATAAACATAAATGCAAATTTTGCATGTGGAAAAAGTAAGTACACCCCTACATTTATCACGACTTCAAATACCTAAAATTAGAATCAGGTGCAAATGATTAGAACATCGCTAGAGAGGATCTTGGAGGAACCTGTCTTATTTAAACCTCAGACATTTAGTTTGGTTTGCTCTTTGTTGTTGAAGTGTGTGGCGTCACCATGCCTAGATCAAAAGAGCTCTCTGGGGCCTTCAGAAAGAAGGTTATAGATACCCACGAGTCTGGGAAGGGATTTAAAAAGATCTCCAAACAATTTGAAATCAATCATTCAATCAGTCCGGAAGATCATCTAAAAGTGGAGAAAATTCCAAGCAACTGCCAACTTGTTCAGGCCAGGCCGCCCCAGCAAGTTCAGCCCGAGAGGAGACCGCAATATGCTAAAATAAGTCTCTAGGAACCCCAGAATGTCATCACAGGACCTACAGGTAGCTCTTGCCACTGTTCATGTCAAAGTGCACGAGTCTACCATTAGAAAGAGGCTGCACAAATTTGATCTACATGGGGAGGTGTGCCAGGAGGAAACCTTTGCTGTCCAAAAAGAACATAAGGGCAAGACTAAAGTTTGCCAATGAGCACCTCGCCGAACCCTAACGAAACCCACCGAACACTCGCCGAACCCCTCAAATTTGACCAAAAAATTAAGAAGAATTGCATCTTAATGCGTTTTCTGTTCTTCTTTTCGGGAGGCGATCTTGGAAATGCGTGGTTTTGTTTTGGCAAGGGCCACCCTCAAATCATTTTCGCATGCAATCCTGCTCCTTTTCTTTGTTTTAATGTCCACCAGTTTCGAAAACGCATTCTCGCAGATATACGTTGTAACGAACGGCGTGAGGATCTCCAGGGCAATTTTAGCAATGTGAGGATACTCTTCCATTTGGCGGCACCAAAACGTTGAGAGCGTTGTTGTGCCGAAGAGTTGTTGTTGAGTCTGGCTCTGCTGAAGTTCGATGAGGTCGTCGAGGTATTGGTCGTTAACATCTGCCTTTGCAACGTCGAAAGGAAACGGCTGCCGCACCGATGCTGGGTATTGCTCTTGGTCGGGGAAGTAGCCGTCGAATGACTTTCCCAGCTCATCCAAGTGCGTGGCAATTGCTTGCTTCAGCTCCCCCGGTACAGCACTGCCTCCAACTTCAGACTCATCTTCAATCCCACTCACGCACTCGTCCAGTAGCGAAAAGTTCGCGAAGTTGTCATTCTCTGTTCGCCGCCTCCACAACGGTAACTTCTTTCGGAAAGCGCTCAGCTTTTCTTCAGATTCGATGACATTCACTCCACCGCCCTGAATCTGGCAATTGAGATTATTGAGTGCGTCGAAGATTGCAGCCAAGTTCGCCAAGGCGAGGATGAACTCTGACTCTTGGAAGTGCGTTGCATGGCAATGCTGGTGTTCTCACAAAAACAGGGCTAATTCTACACGCAAGGCAAAAACACGGCTCACTACCTTCCCTCGTGATAACCATCGAACGTTAGAGTGGTAGAGAAGGACTTCGAATTCAGAGCCAATTTCATTGCACAGCTCTTTGAAGATGCGATGATTCAGAGCACGGCTTCGCACGTAATTCAGTTTCAACGACGATTTTCAGAACATTGGCCAGTTTTGGAGGCAGGGTTTTTGATGCCAGCGCGTGTCTGTGCAGGACGCAGTGCGTGACGATGATGTGTGGTGCATCGGCCTTCACCAGTGCTCCAAAACCGGAGTTGCATCCCAACATGGCTGGAGCTCCGCCCGAGCAAACTGCAGACACCATGTTCCACGAGAGGCCGTTGCTTCTGAAGAAGTCGTCCACAAGCTTCTTTATGTCAGCTGCCTTCGTCGTTGTTGTGAGAGGCTTGCAGAACAGAAAGTCTTCCTTGATCTCGTCTCCTTTGACATAACGCGCAAATAAGATGAGCTGGCTCAAATTCGAAACGTCGGTGGTCTCGTCGATGTGTACCCCGGTTTAGAATAGGTACACCGTATCCCTGCGTGTCGTAAGAGGCGACTAAAAGGGTTGGCGTCAGGAAGGGCATCCGGCCATAAAAACATTGCCTCAAAAAGAGAACCATGACAATTACGACTACATATGGGCAGGGTACAGCCCGAAGTACCCCGTGGGGGACCCCACTCCCTCTCGTCAAAACTCAAGGTGGGGAACCCGATCGAAGCAAGGGTGAAAATCATTCCATTTATGACGACGAAACGTCTGATGCCCGACGTGGAGATCGGTTTCTGAGATTTGGGACATGGAATGTAGGGACAATGACAGGGAGATCAGGAGAAGTGGAAGAAGTATTGGTCAGAAGAAGAGCGGACATATGTTGTGTGCAGGAGACGAGATGGAAGGGAAGTGGTGTGAGAATGGTGAAGGGTAGGCAGGGACAGAAATACAAGTTTGTGTGGCAAGGGTGCCCGGAGGGCGTGAATGGTGTTGGTGTCCTGTTTTCTGAGGAGTTTGTGGACAGTGTGGTGTGTGTGACTAGAGTGAGTGATAGGTTGATGATGGTGAAAATGATGATTGGAAAGCTCTTGGTGAACATCATCTCGGGATATGCTCCGCAGGTTGGTCGGAGCGATGAAGAGAAGGACAAGTTCTGGTGTGCTATAGAGAAGCTGATGGAAAACGTGAAAGATGAGGAAGTTGTTGTGGTAGGAGGAGACCTAAATGGACATGTGGGAAGGAGTATGGATGGTTTTGAAGGAGTTCATGGGGGTTACGGATATGGTGTGAGAAATGGAGAAGGTCAAAGGATTTTGGAGTTTGCTGATGGAGCTGATTTGTTGATTTGTGATACTCAGTTCCAGAAAGAGGATAATAAGCTTGTTACATACACGTCAGGTGGGTCGACGACAACTGTTGACTACCTGCTGCTGCGTAGGCGAGATAGCGGGCACCTCCGGGACACAAAGGTGATCCCGGGGGAGGAGGCTGTTGCACAGCACCACTTGGTTGTCTGCGACATAAGGGTGAAAGGTGCGAGGAGAGCTCGGCGGGTGAAGTACCAACCAAGAATGAAGGTGTGGACTGTGGAGTTTGAAAGAGGTGACAGTGAGGGAGGCATTAAAAGAGAGGCTGCGTATGGTGGAGGATGATGTGGTTGAGCTTGAAACTGGTTGGCTGTCAATGAAAGATAGTCTGTTGGGAGCCGTTGGTGAGGTATGTGGATGGACAAAAGGACCACCGAGGCACTCGGAAACATGGTGGTGGGATGATGAAGTTGGAAAGAAGATTGACGAGAAGAGGAAGAAGTTCAAGGAGTGGCAGAAGGCGAAGGGCATGGGGGCAGAAAAGGCAGAGCATGAAAGTTATAAGGCAGCCAGGAAGGCTGCAAAGAAAGAGGTAGCAAAGGCACAGGAGGCATGTAGGAAAATGTTCGGAGAATGCTTGGATTCGGAAGAGGGCCAGAGAGCGGTATTCAGGATTGCAAAGCAGATAGCGAAAGAGAGGTGTGATGTGATGGGGGTGAGTTGCTTGAAGGATGAAGTGGGACAAATCGTTGTGGACCCAGATGTAATTAAAGGAAGATGGAAGAGATATATGGAAATACTGTTGAATTCAGAGAATGAATGGGATGGCAACATAGCGAGTAACCCAGTTTTAGGACTGGCAGAGAAGATAACCGAGAAGGAAGTTGAGGAAGCGATAAAAGCAATGAAGAGTAGAAAAGCGGGAGGACCGACGGGAGTTGTGGGAGATATGTTGAAGGCAGCGGGAAATTGGGGTGTGAAGAGAATTACAGAGATCTGCAATCTGGTGGTGAAAGACGGCCGCATTCCAGTGGATTGGGAACTGAGTACCCTCGTCCCTCTATACAAGGGGAAAGGTGACCCTCTGGAATGTGGTTCGTATCGAGCGATACAGTTATTGGAGCATGGAATGAAGGTATTGGAAAGGGTGTTGGAGAGGAAGATAAGGAAGAAAGTGAAGATTGACAAAATGCAGTTTGGATTTATGCCAGGAAGAGGAACGACAGACGCACTTTTTATTGTGAGGCAGTTGCAGGAGAAGTATATGGAGAAGAGGAAGAAGTTGTTTCTTGGGTTTGTTGATCTGGAGAAAGCATTCGATAGGGTTCCACGTGAAGTAGTGACAGGGCATTGAGGAAGTTTGGAGTGGAGGAATGGTTGATCAGAGTAGTGATGGCAATGTACAAAAGAGCGCGCACAGCTGTAAGGACGAAGGACGGGAACAGTGGTGAGTTTGAGGTGAAGGTGGGAGTGCATCAGGGGTCGGTACTAAGTCCACTACTATTTGTAGGTGTGATGGAGGTCCTGGCTCAGAACGTAAAGGAGGGTTTACCGTGGGAGTTGTTGTATGCAGATGATCTGGTGTTGATTGCAGAAAGTATGGATGGACTGAAGGAGAAGATGAACAAGTGGAAGGATTGTATGGAGACAAAAGGTCTGAAGGTGAATATCGGAAAAACGAAGGTGATGGCCAGTGGTAAAGCATGTGGTGAGGTGGAAAGAACTGGGAAGTGGCCGTGTGCTGTGTGCAGGAAGGGTGTCGGAGTGAATTCCATTCAATGTACAATGTGTGCTGAGTGGGTTCATCAAAAATGTAATTGTTTGAGAGGGTCATTAACCAGTGTGGCAGCCACATTCAAGTGTAAGGTGTGCACAGAGGGAGCTGCAGATGGAGGAAATGTTGAGTTGGATCTTGGAGATGGCGTGAAGCTGGAAGGTGTGAAAACATTTTGTTACCTTGGCGACATGCTGAATGGAGAAGGTGGATCAGACTCGGCAACGGTTGCTTGAGTGAGATGTGCATGGAAGAAGTTTCTGGAACTGAGTGGCGTGCTGACGAGGTGGGGAGTGTCATTGAAGCTGAAGGGAAAGGTGTATGCTGCATTGCTGCATGTGTGAGAAGTGTTATGATTTATGGGAGTGAGACATGGGTAATGAACGTAGAGCAGCAACGAAGGCTGGAAAGGGTGGAAATGCGAATGGTTCGGTGGATGTGTGGAGTATCGTTGAGAGAGAGGAAGACAAATGATGAATTGCGAAAGATGATGGGAATAGAGCCTGTGATGGATGCTGTGAAGAGAAACAGGTTGAGATGGTTTGGTCATGTGTTGAGGAAGGATGAAAGTGACTGGTTGAAAAGAGTGATGGAAATGAATGTAGAAGGAAGTAGAGGACGGGGAAGACCGAGAAAGACTTGGCTGAACATGGTCGAAGAAGAAATGCGGGCAAGGGGGTTAACAAGGGGAGATGCAGAAAATAGGGCAAAATGGAGAATATTGTCATGGGGACCGCAAGGCTAACTCCCGCTCTTGCAGGGAAAATGGCCTTAAAATGCCTGTTGTTTTGTTGTTTGGTGGTCTCGTCGAGTTTGAGGCTGAATTTCGTCAGGCTCGCGATTATAAATCTGCAACTACCTGGGCGAGGATGTCGTCGCTCATGTCGGCGATTCTGCATCTGATGGTGTCATTTGAGAGTGGAACGAGAGACGACTTATTTTCAGCAGCTTCTCCCAGCATGATGTTGGCCATCTTCAACGTGGCCGGTTTGATGAGTGTCTCGCCAACAGTGTGCAGTTTGCCCTGCTTTGCGATTAGGTACGCAACTTCATACGACGCGGTGAGGAACGGTTTGTCAATTGGAACGAAGCCGAGAGTGGTCAAGGTAGCACTTGCGTCGAATGGGACTCTCTTCAATTTGAATTCATCCAGCGTTGTCTTTGTACTGCCCCTCGCCGTGCAGTTTTTTTGAAGTGTTCCTGTAGTTTTGCTGGTGCTGGGCTGGAGTTGCTCAACTTGACATTGCAAAGCATGCATTAAGGACGCTGACTTCCGTCCCGTTCCGTCAAACACGTGAACCCGTACCGCACGTAATCCTCCGACCACTTCCTTTTTTTGCTCGACACGCTGCAAACAAAAAAAAAAAAAGTAACAAACTGATCTTAATTAAGTTCGGGCAAATAATTATATGACAAAAATTAAAAAAGGAACATGCTTAAATATAATCAGTACCCCTCTGAAAACTGAGAAATTTTAATGAAGAAATCATAACTTATAGTTACGATGATGGGATTTATTATCTACTCAACTCTATGTCACCTCAAATCCCATTATAATATTACATAGAAAACTGTGAATTGTTAGTTTTGAATTGCGACCAAAGGAGTTATATCACCTCCACCTAATTACCTTCGCAAAAGCGGAAGGTTATGTTTTGATCGCTGTGTATTTATTTGTATGTCTGTGTGTATGTGTGTATGTTATTCGCATAACTCAAAAAGTATTCAACCGAATTGCATGAAATTTGGTGGGATGATTGGTTATTATACGGGACACATTTGATTAGATTTTGGGAGCAATCGGGTCAAAGGTCAAGGTCAAGGTCACGAAAAGGTCAAAATCGTATTTTTGTTGTTCTGTTCCCTACACTCCCATGCCAAGTACAGAACAGTAGCTGCGGCGAAGGTATGCGCTCTACCGAGTGCCCGTTCTAGTTTTCTGATTAATTCAATCATATTTTATAATCACCATCCACTTTTGACTTTAATATAACTCTGAACCCGCCCTGCATATCCACAAACATTTCCAACTTACTTTTCAATTAATCAGTAACTCCAAAGTAAGGCGCGACCAATGACGCACGGCACACGGCAAGCTAATCGAGGCTATTCACTGGAATTTCCGAACACCTGCAAAGTCCAAAATCCAGTAAGTAAGTAAGTAAGCAAGTAAGCACCATCAACAGAATAATTAGCAAGTTGCTCATTGATTCAACTCACTACAGTCAGTGTGAAACAACTCATCTTAAACACAGACCAGATAAACCATGAATGGGATGGGAATACAATTACAAATAACATTTCCATCCGTTCCTAACATACATAGCAAAATAATAAGAATATTAATAATAAGCGTAATTACACATAGATTCAAAATTGATACATAAAAAAAAATTGCAATGCATTTCGGAGAACCTCCGCCGAACCCATGAGACAGGCTCACTGAACCCTTGGGGTTCGGTCGAACCCAGGTTAAGAACCACGGACTGAGGCAAAGACCAGCACCTCTGGAACAATGCGCTCTGGACAGATGAGTCAAAGGTAGAGCTATTTGGCCACAGTACCAGAAGACATGTTTGGCGAAAACCAAAGACAGCATTTGACCACAAGAACCTGATACCAACTGTAAAGCATGGTGGTGGAAATATTATGGTTTGGGGCAGCTTGCTGCATCAGGGCCTGGGCAGCTCTCCACTATGAATTCTTCATTGTAACAGAGGGTGCTTGAGGATAATGTGAGGCCATTTGTCGGAAAGTTGAAGCTCAACCGAAGGTGGACCTTGCAACATGACAATGACCCTAAACATACCAGTAAATCCACCAAGGAATGGCTGAAAAGAAAGAAATGGAGGGTTCTGGAATGGCCAAGTCAAAGCCCAGATCTAAATCCCATCGATATGTTGTGGGGGGATTTGAAACGAGCTGTGCATGCAAGAAACACCTCAAACATCGCACAGCTGAAACAATTCTGCATGGAGGAGTGGGCAAAAATTTCTCCCAGTCGATGTCAGAGACTGGTAGACAGTTATAAGAAACGCCTACTTCAGGTTGTTTCTGCCAAAGGGGGCAATACCACCTATAAGAGCCAAGGGTGTACTTACTTTTTCCACATGCGAAATTTGCATTTATGTTTATTTAAATTATACAATGGACTACAAAATGTAAATGTTTCATGATATTTGTTATATTATATCACCTTTATCTATCAATATTGTTGAAATGAAGATTAAATAGCTGTATGTTGAAATATGTTGAAAAAGTCAAAACTTTACGTGGGGTGTACTTACTTTTTCACGTGACTGTATATATATGTATATATATATATATATATATATATATATATATATATATATATATATATATATATATATATATAGATATATATATAGATATATATATATATATATATATGTATGTATGTATATATATATATATAGATATATACACAAAGAATTAAGTTAAGCACCCCCCCGTTTTTTTACAACCTCGCACATTACAAGTTTGTTGTCGTCAAAACAGTGTAATATACCCATGATATTGCTATATTTTCTGGAGAAGTGATATTATGGACACAGAAAAACATAACAATCATGCCGTTTTCAATATTTTATTCTGAATAATTTAAGGTGAAATTTTTTGGGAATTTTAGGCATATTTTCACCTCAATTTAAGTATGGAGCTATAGGTCCATCACGGACAGTGTGGATGACGTTTATGTTTTCTAACGTACAGTCATTGTTCTGAGAAGACCTCTAGCGATCTTTGCGTCAATAACGTGTGTAGGACCCACGTGATCGGATCACTGACTCAACCCTACGTCTCATAGACCCTGTAAGCCGTCGTATGCGTTGCTGTGGCAGGTTGTTCCATTCCCGATGTAATGCACGTTCCAATTCATCCAGATTGGCTATTGGAGGGACCATCTTCGCAATTTGTCGTCCCAACATGTCCCAAACGTGCTCGAGGGGGTTCAGGTCAGGACTGTACGCAGGCCAGGGGATGGTTGTCACAGCACCTTGCTCCAGCAAGGCTCGGACGCGTCTCGCACGGTGAGGCCTGGCGTTGT